>NC_057809.1:165870909-165873198 GCF_018294505.1 Triticum aestivum | reverse complement strand
GCCGCCTCGCTCCTAGCTCCGGCCGCCGCGGGGCCCTGCTCCGGCCGCCGCCAACCCCGCCGTCCGGCAGCCCTCGCCGGCGCTGACTCCCTCCTTGCCGGAGCCCTGCTTCCTCGCCGGAGAGCTTCGGTGAACAGTGTCGCCGCCGCCTCGGTTTCCGTGCAACCCTAGATCTGGGGTAGTTTTTTTTTCGCCAAGTCCTTAAAATTTTCAGTCCATATGCTCCTGTTCGAGGCCCCGTAACTTTGCATCTGTAGCTCGGATTTGGGCATATAGTATATCAAAATATTCATCTCGACGAGTACATAATTTCATTACATTGCATCATTTTCATTTGAGCTCATCTTGATGCTCAAAATGCTGTTAGAAGGAGGCTTCGTGAGTTAATTGTCAGATCTGCTAGTTCATCTTAGACTTTTGTCATTTTTGCCATGATTATTGTGTGCATGCTATGCCTGTGAGTCCTTCATATGTTTTGTTAAGAATTTTGTCTTCTTTCCAGAGGTGCAACCCATGCATTTTTAGGATGTGCGTGGTGACTTGTGCAAGCTTACAAAGTGAGGCACCCGGTAAATCTGTTTTCAGAGACTTAGTTGTTTTCATTAAGTCTGGGATTATTTAGTTCGTGATGCCATATGTTCAGCTTGTTTCCTAGTGATCCGTGCCTCTTTTGAGGATGATCAGTAAAGGAGTTTTGTTAATAATGTTATGCTCTATCCATCTATGTCTTTGTTTGCAATTATGGGGCACCCTATCTTGAGTCAATTGAGCTCGACTTTTGCTTCGTGGTAAATCTGGGCAGATCGTCAACTCGTTTGCGATTTTGCCGATGTTATTGTAGTCGATCCGTGCATGCTATGCCATTGTTCTTGCCATGTATAGCTTGTATTTTGTGCCTTCTTAATGGATGTATGCCTGCCTTGCCATGACTTGCACCATGGTGAGTGCATCGAGCTCGTTTACATGCATTCGTGAGTTATATTTCAGCATGTCTCAGTTTTCACTAAGTCTGGAAGCTGATTGTGTTTTAGCTATGTTCGTGTGCCCGTTAGTATATTTTGTGATCCATTTTGGCCCCAGGTCACTTTGGGACTTTTGTTAAGCTTGTTGAGTAGCTCCATGCCATGTTCTTCTTTGTCTTAATCAGGTCATGTATCATGTTGTTTTGCTGCTCCGAAGAGGGCTTCGTGATCTGAAATTCCATGCCAAGTCTGAGATCTGTTTTGCATTTGCGTTTTTGCCATGCTTGTTTGAACCTCATAATGGATGAATTGGTCGTAGCTCAGTGCTAGTCTTTTGTTAAGAATCTTGTGTGCATCCCTGCCATGTATTTTGTTGTCATGTTTGGTGGCTGTAGCATGTTCATTTCGTTGCATTTAGATGCCTACCTGCTGTAAATCGCAGACCGGTGCCATTCTTAAAACGCTTGCCATTTCCAAACCATAACTCCGATTCCGACGATCTTTATATCGTTTTCAAGCGATTTCATTTCATCTTTCCAGTGGCACCCTTGGAATTCCAAGTTGAGGCCAGGTTCATGCATTTCCTGTCATATCTTGCATTTTGCATCCCGCATCGCATCTCGCATAGCATCTCATCATTTCATCATATTGCTTGGTCTTGCACGTGGTTGATTGTATCCTTGTTGCTTGTTTGTCTTGTTGGGTAGAGCCGGGAGACGAGTTCGCTACCGAGGAGCCCGTTGAGTTTGCTTGTGAGGATCCAGTCAACTCTGACAACTGTGCAGGCAAGATGATCATACCCTCGAAATCACTACTATCTTTGCTATGCTAGTTTGCTCGCTCTTTGCTATGCCAATGCTACGATGCCTACCTTTTGCTTGTCAGCCTCCCAATTGCCATGTTAAACCTCCAACCCACCATTATCCTAGCAAACCGTTGATTGGCTATGTTACCGCTTTGCTCAGCCCCTCTTATAGCGTTGCTAGTTGCTGGTGAAGATTGGAGGCCGTTCCTTGTTGGAACATCATTTTATTTACTTGTTGGGATATCATTATATTGTCATGTTATCTAAATGCATCTATATACTTGGTAAAGGGTGGAAGGCTCGGCCTCTCGCCTAGTGTTTTGTTCCACTCTTGCCGCCCTAGTTTCCGTCATATCGGTGTTATGTTCCCGGATTTTTGCGTTCCTTACGCGGTTGGGTTATAATGGGAACCCCTTGATATTTCGCCTTGATTAAAGCTTTTCCAGCAATGCCCAACCTTGGTTTTACCATTTGCCACCTAGCCTTTTCTTTCCCTTGGGTTCTGCAGACTCAAGGGTCATC
>NC_057809.1:165863348-165870472 GCF_018294505.1 Triticum aestivum | reverse complement strand
GCCAGTGCTCCTCTGAGTGTTGGTCCACCTGTCAGCTACCGGTGGCCACCAGGGGCAACTCTGGGCTGGCCTACCCGTACCTAAGACAATCTGAGTGTGCCCTGAGAAAGAGATATGTGCAGCTCCTATCGGGATTTGTCGGCACATTCGGGCGGTGTTGCTGGTCTTGCTTTAACCTGTCGAAGTGTCTTGAGTTACCGAGATACCGAGTCTGATCGGAATGTCTTGGGAGGAGGTCTATTCCTTCGTTGACCATGAGAGCTTGTCACGGGCTAAGTTGGGACTCTCCTGCAGGGATTGAACTTTCGAAAGCCGTGCCCGCGGTTATGGGCAGATGGGAATTTGTTAATGTCGGGTTGTAGATAACTTCAACCTTAATTAATTAAAATGAATCAACTGAGTGTGTTACCGTGATGGCCTCTTCTCGGCGGAGTCCGGGAAGTGGACACGGTGTTGGAGTAATGTTTGCGCAGGTTGCTCTCTAGTTTCTCGCTCGTGCTTTGCCTCCTCTTCTCGCTCTCTTTTGCGAATAAGATAGCCACCATATATGCTAGTCGCTTGCTGCAGGTCCACATATATTTGCCTTACCCTTCCTATAAGCTTAAATAGTCTTGATCGCGAGGGTGCGAGATTGTTGAGTCCCTGTGGCTCACAGATACTATAACTCCAGATGCAGGTCCAGGTGATTCCGCTCCAGGTGATGATTACGAGCTCAAGTGGGAGTTCGACGAGGTCTCTCAGTGTTATTACGTTTCCTTTCCCGACAATCAGTAGTGGTGCCTAGTTGGGGTTCGATTCAGGGCCTTGTCGCATGTTGGGTTTTCTTCTATTTTGGCGTCGTAGTCAGGCCATGAGTGTTTGTATGATGGATGTTATTTATGTACTTTGATGTGACGTGGCGAGTGTAAGCCAACTATGTTCTCCCCTTTATTATTCATATTACATGGGATGTTGTGAAGATTGCCTAACTTGCGACATATGCCTTCAATGCGATTATGTCTCTAAGTCGTGCCTCGACACGTGGGAGCTATAGTCGCATCGAGGGTGTTACAAGTTGGTATCAGAGCCTTCCCCGACCTTAGGAGCCCCATTGCTTGATCGTTTTTAGCGGCCGAGTTGTGTCTAGAAAAATGTTTTGAGTCTTTAGGAATTATATATCGGAGAGATTAGGAATTATTTTACTTCCCAGTCTCCTCATCGCTCTGGTAAGGTTTCCTGACGTAGAGTTTTGACTCTTCTCTTCTCAAATTTCACTAAAAAAAATTTAGGATCACGCGAGTATCTTGGAATCGTTCCGATGGCTTATGATGAGAACATTGTCTTGGTGCCTCCTGTCAGGGGTTTAGTGGAAGTGTCCCGGGGAGTTGAGCTCTGAGGTGTTGTCATCATAATTTTATCGCTGCAATTCTGGAATACTTGAGATATGTTCGCCGACATCGAAAATCTCTTTTATGCAGTTCGTTGGTGAGATAACCTCGACGCCACCCAGTACTGGGGCGGGAGTTCGGGAGTATCGCCATAACTTGTATAACGGATGCTTTTTGTAGGTTGAGGTAGATGGTTTCCGAAGTTTTCTATGTTATGTGTTGAAGGATGGATATAGCTGGATGTAGGATTTGCTAGTTTGGGTGAGATATTATGCTTCCCCTGTATCCCCAACACCTGATTGCACAACCGGAAAGGTTCGGGAGTTTCATAGGTGGGAATTCTAGTAGCTCTAGTTCTTCTTCCACGAATATTGGTTTGAGATTGGGATTTCTTACCGATTATTCGTTCTTGATCCGTACCTTGTCGATTTATTTCTCTACCTTAATTCTACCTGGCTTCTCAATTTATGGATATGTGACCATTTCAAGAGGAATGCATTCGTTCATTTTGTTCGGATGTGAAGACTATATGTTGCAATTTTCATTCCGTTGGATTCAGCTTCAATATTTATCTGTCAATGTGCTAATGGTGGTCAACCTCTTCAGGATGGCTCCTCCAATGCGCACGACTCCGAATCCTGATCCGCCACCGCCTCCACCTCCTCCAGAGGCATGGCAAGCTATGATGGCCGCAACCAATGCCAACACTCAGCTGATCATGCAAATTCTCCAAGAGCGCAATCAAGGCAGTCAAGGGAATCAAAGCAGGAATTAGAGTCACTTTGCTACATTCAACCAGTTCCTTGCTAACGGGCCAAAGACTTTCAGTAATTGTGTTGAGGCAACCGATGCTGACGATTGGCTTGTGGATCTGTGTAAGCATTTTGAGTGCAGTAATGTCAGGCATGAGGACTTTGTGAAGTTCGCTTCCTTCCAACTCAAAAATCAAGCTGCAGAATGGTTCCAGCAGTACAAGGACTCCAGAGGTGGACGTGTTATCACTTGGGATAATTTCCGTCGAGATTTCCGAGCTCATCATATTCCGCAGAGCGTGGTTGAAAGCAAGCCTAAGGAATTCCGCAATCTGAAGCAAGGCTCTTTGTCTGTCTATGACTACAACAAATTGTTCCAGAAGCTTGCCCGCTTTGCCAAGCAGGATGTGCCTGATGAGAAGAGCATGATATACCAGTTCAGGGGTGGTCTCAGAGAAGATATTCATCTCGCTCTTGTTCTCTTTGAGCCCTTGAGATACGATGAGTTCTACAACATGGCACTGAAGCAAGAGGCTACTCAGTTGAGGTGTGATGCTTCCAGAAAGTGAGTCAGAGATGTTACTCCTTCTTACTCTACTCAAGTGGCCAAGCAGCAGAAGTTTTGGCTTCCTCCTCCTCCGTTCCGTCAGCCGTATCAGCAGAAGAGCAAAGGTGGCAGTGGTTCTTCCCACCCACCCAACCCTGGCTTTCAGAGTGCTCCGTATCACCGTCCGCTTTCAGAGGTCACGTGCAAAAAGTACCAACAGAAGGGTCACTATGCCAACAAGTGTCTCAACCAGAGGCGTCTTCCTCCTCCTCCTCCTGTCAGATCGGCAAGTACAGCTGTGGTCAAGCATAACCCCAAGCATGCCAAGGTCAATTTGATGAATGCAGCTCAGGCAGAGGACTCGTCAGATGTGATCATGGGTAACCTTCCTGTTAATGATATTCCTGCAAAAGTTCTTTTTGACACGGGTGCATCGCATTGTTTCATCTCCAGACCGTTTTCATCTAAGCATGGTTTGCCTTTGCAAATTTTGCCTAGTCCTTTAGCAGTTGTCTCTCCCGGTAAGCGCATGCAGGCTAACTCCATTGCTCCGGATGTTTCTATCACTTTGGGTGACTACAAATTTCTATCTTCTCCAACGGTTCTCGGTGACTCGGATATTGATCTTATTCTCAGGATGGATTGGCTTTCTAAGCACAAGGCTCAGCTTGATTGTGCAGCCAGGCAGATTCAATTGACTCATTCGTCTGAGGATGTAATTGTCTTTGCCGCTCGGGATAATACCATCTGTCTGTTTTCTCTCAATGAGAAGGGTGAATTGGATGCCATCTCGCAAATTCCAGTCATTTGCGAATATCAAGACGTCTTTCCAGAAGAGCTCCCAGGAATGCCTCCGCACCGGCCAGTTGAATTCGTTATTGAACTTGAGCCTGGCACGGAACCTGTGTGCAAACGTCCTTACAAGCTCAGACCTGAAGAGTTGAAGGAGCTGAAGAAGCAACTTGATGAGCAAGAAAGAATGGGTCTCATCCGGCCTAGTTCTTCTCCGTGGGGTTGTGGTGTTCTTTTTGTGAAGAAGAAGGATGGAACGGACCGACTTTGTGTTGATTACCGTCCGGTGAACAAGAAGACCATCAAGAACAAATACCCACTTCCCAACATCAATGAGCTGTTCGAACAACTCAAAGGTGCCCAAGTATTCTCCAAGCTTGATCTCCGTATGGGTTATCACCAGATTCGCATTCGTGAAGAAGATATTCCCAAGACAGCATTCAGAACAAGCTTTGGTTCATATGAATACACTGTCATGTCTTTTGGCCTTGCCAACGCTCCTCCGACGTTCTCTCGTATGATGAATTTCATCTTCAATGCCTGCACCAATGACTTCGTTTTGGTCTATCTCGACGACATTCTGGTTTTCTCGAAGAACAAGGAAGATCATGCCAAGCACTTGCGTTTGGTTCTTGATAAGCTCAGGGAACATCAGTTCTACGCCAAGTTCTCCAAGTGTGAATTTTGGCTCGATGAGGTTCTTTATCTTGGTCATATCATCTCTGCCAAGGGCATTGCTGTGAATCCCGAGAAGGTGTCCGCAATAGTGAATTGGGAACCTCCTTAGAATGTGAAGCAACTCCGCAGTTTTCTCGGTCTCGCAAGCTATTGCCGAAGATTAGTTGAAAACTTTTCTAAGATCGCAAAGCCTCTCTCTAATCTTCTCCAGAAGCACGTCAAGTACGTTTGGTCTCCGCAGTGTGATATTGCTTTCAACACTTTGAAAGAGAAGTTGATCACTGCCCCAGTTCTGACTCCACCTGATGAATCCAAACCGTACGAGGTCTTTTGTGATGCCTCTCTCCAAGGTCTTGGCGCAGTATTGATGCAAGAAAAGAAAGTTGTTGCTTATACATCTCGCCAGTTGAAGCCTAATGAGAAGAACTACCCCACTCATGATCTCGAGTTGGTGGTAGTTGTGCATGCTCTTTTGACTTGGAGACATCTTCTATTGGGAAGGAAAGTGGATATTTTCACTGATCACAAGAGTCTCAAGTACATCTTCACTCAGCCTAATCTCAACCTCAAGCAAACTCAATGGGTCGAAATGATTCAAGAGTATAATCCGAGTATCGAGTACACTCCATGCAAGGCCAATGTGATTGCTGACGCTTTGAGCAGAAAGGCCTACTGCAGCAGTTTGATTCTTAAGCCTTATCAACCCGAGCTTTGTGAAGCTTTCCGCAAACTTAATCTGCAAGTTGTTCCGCAAGGTTTTGTCGCCAACCTTCAAGTCTCTCCTACCTTAGAAGACCAGATTCGCCAAGCCCGGCTTCTTGATGCTATGGTGAAAAAGGTGAAGATTGGGATTGCCAAGAGTCAGCCCAAGTACAAGTGCTACCGCCTTGATGACAAGGACACTCTCTTCTTTGAGGATCGTATTGTTGTGCCCAAAGGTGAACTTCGTAAAGTGATCATGAATGAGGCTCACAATTCTCTCCTCTGCATCCACCCTGGGAGCACGAAAATGTATCAGGACCTCAAGCAAGCTTATTGGTGGACTCGAATGAAGCGCGAGATCGCTCAATTCGTGAATGAATGTGATGTCTGCAGAAGAGTGAAGGCAGAACACCAAAGGCCAGCAGGTCTCCTCCAACCTCTTGCCATTCCAGAATGGAAGTTTGACCACATTGAAATGGACTTCGTGACTGGGTTTCCAAAGTCCAAGCGTGGCAATGATGCTATATTTGTTGTCATCGACAAGCTCACCAAAGTGGATCACTTTCTGCCTATCAAAGAGTCGATCACTGCAGCTCAATTGGCGGAAGTCTATACCTCTCGCATTGTCTCTCTGCACGGTATTCCTCAAGTGATATCTTCAGACCGTGGCAGCATCTTTACCTCCAAGTTTTGGGATTCTTTTCAGAAGGCCATGGGCACCAACATCCGCTTCAGCACAGCTTTCCATCCTTAAACAAGCGGTCAAGTCGAGCGTGTCAACCAGATTCTTGAAGATATGCTCAGGGCTTGTGTGCTCTCCTTCGGCATGAAGTGGGAGGATTGTCTTCCTTATGCTGAATTCTCCTACAACAATAGTTTTCAAGCAAGTTCAGGCAAGGCCCCTTTTGAAATTCTGTATGCCAGGAAGTGCCGTACCCCTCTCAACTGGTCTGAAACCGGTGAACGTCAGCTTTTGGGTAATGACTTAATCACAGAAGCAGAAGAAATGTGCAAATTCATTCGTGATAACCTCAAAGCATCCCAATCCCGCCAGAAGAGCTACTATGATAGTAAGCACCGTGATTTGGCTTTCGAGATCGGAGATCATGTTTACCTCCGTGTCTCTCCTATGAAAGGTACTCGCCGCTTCGGTATCAAAGGGAAGCTTGCCCCCAGATACGTGGGACCTTTCAAGATTGTCAGCAAGAGAGGCGACCTCGCCCATCAACTCGAGCTTCCTTCAAACTTTGCAAATGTTCATGACGTGTTCCATGTCTCTCAGCTTCGAAAGTGCTTCAAGACTCCTGATCGCACCGACAACTTCGAGGACATTGAGCTCCAAGAAGATCTCTCTTATGGTGAGCACCCAGTTGCTATTCTTGAAGAGACTGAACGCAAGACTCGCAACAAGTCAATCAAATTTCTCAAAGTCAAGTGGTCACACCATTCTGACCGTGAAGCTACCTGGGAACGCGAGGATCACCTCCGTTCTGAGTACCCGGCGTTCTTTCAGTCCTAGATCTCGGGACGAGATCCTTTCGTAGTGGTGGAGTGTTGTAACACCCCGGATGTAACTTTCCCAATTTGTACTCCAACTCTTGCCGTTTCTGACGTTAAGTTATATTTATTTCTCGGGTTCGGGTATTTGTCTCCGTGTGTTGTTGTCTTTGTCATGCATCTCATATCATGTCATCATGTGCATTGCATTTCCATACGTGTTCGTCTCATGCATTCGAGCATTTTCCCCGTTGTCCGTTTTGCATTCCAGCGCTTCGTTCTCCTCCGGTGGTCATTTCTAGCTTTCTTTCGTGTGTGGGGATTAAACATTTCTGGATTGGACCGATATTTGCCAAGCGGCCTTGGTTTACCACCGGTAGACCGCCTGTCAAGTTTCGTACCATTTGGGCTTCGTTTGATACTCCAACGGTTAACCGAGGGACCGAAAAGGCCTCGTGTGTGTTACAGCCCAACACCCCTCCAATTTGGCCCAAAATCCTCAAACTCTGCTCCATGTCCTAGAGCGTTCGATCACGATCGCGTGGCCGAAAACCGCACCTCATTTGGACTCTCCTAGCTCCACTTATGCCTATATATACACCACTCCATTTTCGGATCTCTCCTCCCCCACGAAACCCTAATCCCTCTCCGCCGCCACCGGACGTGTCCGGACGAGCCGGACAACGTCCGGATCTCACCGCCGCCACGTGTCCGCCTCCCACTGGCCGCCGCTGTCGCCCCACATCGCCGCGCCGCCAGCCCGCGAAGCCCGGGGCGGGCCCTCCCCGG
>NC_057809.1:165740666-165862738 GCF_018294505.1 Triticum aestivum | reverse complement strand
GCCGCCAACCCCGCCGTCCGGCAGCCCTCGCCGGCGCCGACTCCCTCCTCGCCGGAGCCCTTCTTCCTCGCCGGAGAGCTTCGGTGAACAGTGCTGCCGCTGCCTCAGTTTCCGTGCAACCCTAGATCTGGGGTAGTTTTTTTTCGCCAAGTCCTTAAAATTTTCAATCCATATGCTCCTGTTTGAGGCCCCGTAACTTTGCATCCGTAGCTCCGATTTGGGCATATAGTATATCAAAATGTTCGTCTCGACGAGTACATAATTTCATTCCATTGCATCATTTTCATTTGAGCTCATATTGATGCCCAAAATGCTGTTAGAAGGAGGCTTCCTGAGTTAATTGTCAGATCTGCTACTTCATCTTAGACTTTTGTCATTTTTGCCAGGATTATTGTGTGCATGCTATGCCTGTGAGTCCTTCATATGTTTTGTTAAGAATTTTGTCTTCTTTCCAGAGGTGCAACCCATGCATTTTTAGGATGTGCGTGGTGACTTGTGCAAGCTTGCAAAGTGAGGCACCCGGTAAATCTGTTTTCAGAGACTTAGTTGTTTTCACTAAGTCTGGGATTATTTAGTTCGTGATGCCATATGTTCAGCTTGTTTCCTAGTGATCCGTGCCTCTTTTGAGGATGATCAGTAAAGGAGTTTTGTTAATCATGTTATGCTCTATCCATCTATGTCTTTGTTTGCAATTATGGGGCACCCTATATTGAGTCAATCGAGCTCTACTTTTGTTTCGTGGTGAATCTGTGCAGATCGTCAACTCGTTTGCGATTTTGCCGATGTTATTGTAGTTGATCCGTGCATGCTATGCCATTGTTCTTGCCATGTATAGCTTGTATTTTGTGCCTTCTTAATGGATGTATGCCTGCCTTGCCATGACTTGCACCATGGTGAGTGCATCGAGCTCGTTTACATGCATTCGTGAGTTATATTTCAGCATGTCTCAGTTTTCAGTAAGTCTGGAAGCTGATTGTGTTTTAGCTATGTTCGTGTGCCCGTTAGTATATTTTGTGATCCATTTTGGCCCCAGGTCACTTTGGGACTTTTGTTAAGCTTGTTGAGTAGCTCCATGCCATGTTCTTATTTGTCTTAATCAGGTCATATATCATGTTGTTTTGCTGCTCTGAAGAGGGCTTCGTGATCTGAAATTCCATGCCAAGTCTGAGATCTGTTTTGCATTTGCGTTTTTGTCATGCTTGTTTGAACCTCATAATGGATGAATTGGTCGTAGCTCAGTGCTAGTCTTTTGTTAAGAATCTTGTGTGCATCCCTGCCATGTATTTTGTTGTCATGTTTGGTGGCTGTAGCATGTTCATTTCGTTGCATTTAGATGCCTACCTGCTGTAAATCGCAAACCGGTGCCATTCTTAAAACGCTTGCCATTTCCAAACCGTAACTCCGATTCCGACGATCTTTATATCGTTTTCAAGCGATTTCATTTCATCTTTCCAGTGGCAACCTTGGAATTCCAAGTTGAGGCCAGGTTCATGCATTTCCTGTCATATCTTGCAATTTGCATCCCGCATCGCATCCCGCATAGCATCTCATCATTTCATCATATTGCTTGGTCTTGCACGTGGTTGGTTGTATCCTTGTTGCTTGTTTGTCTTGTTGGGTAGAGCCGGGAGACGAGTTCGCTACCGAGGAGTCCGTTGAGTTTGCTTATGAGGATCCAGTCAACTCTGACAACTGTGCAGGCAAGATGATCATACCCTCGAAATCACTACTATCTTTGCTATGCTAGTTTGCTCGCTCTTTGCTATGCCAATGCTACGATGCCTACCTTTTGCTTGTCAGCCTCCCAATTGCCATGTTAAACCTCTAACCCACCGTTATCCTAGCAAACCGTTGATTGGCTATGTTACCGCTTTGCTCAGCCCCTCTTATAGCGTTGCTAGTTGCAGGTGAAGATTGGAGGCCGTTCCTTGTTGGAACATCATTTTATTTACTTGTTGGGATATCATTATATTGTCATGTTATCTAAATGCATCTATATACTTGGTAAAGGGTGGAAGGCTCGGCCTCTCGCCTAGTGTTTTGTTCCACTCTTGCCGCCCTAGTTTCCGTCATATCGGTGTTATGTTCCCGGATTTTTGCGTTTCTTACGCGGTTGGGTTATAATGGGAACCCCTTGATATTTCGCCTTGATTAAAGCTTTTCCAGCAATGCCCAACCTTGGTTTTACCATTTTCCACCTAGCCTTTTCTTTCCCTTGGGTTCTGCAGACTCAAGGGTCATCTTATTTTAACCCCCCCGGGCCAGTGCTCCTCTGAGTGTTGGTCCACCTGTCAGCTATCGGTGGCCACCAGGGGCAACTCTGGGCTGGCCTACCCGTACCTAAGACAATCTGAGTGTGCCCTGAGAAAGAGATATGTGCAGCTCCTATCAGGATTTGTCGGCACATTCGGGCGGTGTTGCTGGTCTTGTTTTAACCTGTCGAAGTGTCTTGAGTTACCGAGATACCGAGTCTGATCGGAATGTCTTGGGAGGAGGTCTATTCCTTCATTGACCGTGAGAGCTTGTCATGGGCTAAGTTGGGACTCCCCTGCAGGGATTGTACTTTTGAAAGCCTTGCCCGCGGTTATGGGCAGATGGGAATTTGTTAATGTCCGGTTGTAGATAACTTCAACCTTAATTAATTAAAATGAATCAACTGAGTGTGTTACCGTGTTGGCTTCTTCTCGGTGGAGTCCGGGAAGTGGACACGGTGTTGGAGTAATGTTTGCGCAGGTTGCTCTCTAGTTTCTCGCTCGTGCTTTGCCTCCTCTTCTCGCTCTCTTTTGCGAATAAGATAGCCACCATATATGCTAGTCGCTTGCTGCAGCTCCACATATATTTTCCTTACCCTTCCTATAAGCTTAAATAGTCTTGATCGCGAGGGTGCGAGATTGCTGAGTCCCTGTGGCTCACAGATACTATAACTCCAGATGCAGGTCCAGGTGATTCCGCTCCAGGTGACGATTACGAGCTCAAGTGGGAGTTCGACGAGGACTCTCAGCGTTATTACGTTTCCTTTCCCGACGATCAGTAGTGGTGCCTAGTTGGGGTTCGATTTAGGGCCTTGTCGCATGTTGGGTTTTCTTCTATTTTGGCGTCGTAGTCGGGCCATGAGTGTTTGTATGATGGATGTTATTTATGTACTTTGATGTGATGTGGCGAGTGTAAGCCAACTATGTTCTCCCCTTTATTATTCATATTACATGGGATGTTGTGAAGATTGCCTAACTTGCGACATATGCCTACAATGCGATTATGTCTCTAAGTCGTGCCTCGACACGTGGGAGCTATAGTCGCATCGAGGGTGTTACACACTTTGAGCCGAATACTCGAAAGTATCCAACTTGGGGTTTGTTACCGGTGAGGAGCTCGTATGCCGTCTTGCCGAGTAGCTTGTGAAAATACAAGCGATTTGTTGCATGACAAGCTGTGTCAACCGCTTCTGCCCAAAAGTGCTTCGGCGCCTTGTACTCATCAAGCATCGTTCTCGCCATTTCGATGAGCGTTCGGTTCTTCCTCTCAACAACTCCATTTTGTTGAGGTGTGTACGTAGCCGAGAACTCGTGTGAAATCCCTTCTTCGTCAAGAAAGGTGTCCACATTTGCGTTCTTGAACTCCGTTCCGTTGTCACTCCGAACCTTCTTGATCTTCACATCAAACTGATTTTGGGCCTTTCTAGCAAAGTTTTTGAAGATCTTCTGGACCTGCGTCTTGTCATCAAGAAAGAACACCCACGTAAATCTTGAAAAATCATCAACTATAACTAGACCAAAAGAATTTCCACCGAGACTCTTGTAGGCGTTGGGACCAAAAAGATCCATATGAAGTAGCTCGAGTGGCCTCCTTGTGGTCATGATGTTCTTCACGGGATGCCTTCCTCCAACCTGTTTACCTGCTTGACAAGCACTGCAAAGTCTATCCTTATCAAATATGACATCGTTAACTCCAAGGATATGATTTCCTTTAATAAGCTTGTCAAGGTTTCTCATGCCAACGTGACCTAGTCGTCTATGCCACAACCAACCTTTTGAGGATTTAACAATAAAGCAAGTTTTAGGTTGTGCCTTTTTAGAGAAATCGACAATGTAAAGATCACCTCTACATATACCGGTAAAGACCATTTTATGATTGTCTCGATGAAACACTCGGCAATCTACCTCAGTAAATAGGACATTCAAACCGAAATCAGCAAGTCTAGATACTGAAAGTAAGTTGTAGCCGAGAGATTCAACGAGCATGACATTTTGAATGGAACTATCGAGATGGCCACCTTACCAAGTCCAACCACTTTACCCTTTGAATTATCACCAAAGGTGACATATTTTCGAGGGCCATCATTTTCAGCAAGCTCACGGAACATCTCTTCATTTCCGGTCATATGATCAGTACATCCACTATCAAGAACCCATTACTTTCCTCCTGACACATATCCCCGAAGATTTGCCATAAGACCAAAATGTCTCATTGCATCATCAAGATCGAAGTCACTATCATCATCATCATCATCATCATAGTATCCATGTTCACCATGATCTTGTGACTCATCATTTCCTAGAGAGGGTAATTCATTAGATAAATGATCATCAAAGTGGTCACCTTTATGAATTCTTATAGCTTCGGATATAATATCACTAATGATTCCAACATCTCCTTTAGCACGCTTGAGATTGGTTAGCTCAAATAGACAATCACCAAAAGTAGGATCACTAGAGTTCATCTTACTCAAGGCAATAGATTTATGGAGAATTTCATCCAAATTTTTTAAGAAATAATCGGGAAATCGTTCATCAAGAAATTTCCATATAGTATAGGCACAATTAAGAGTAGGCAAACTAGCAATCAAATTTTTGGGCAATCCTCTAATGATGAGCTCAACAGTTCTAAGATTGCGAATTATGTCAATATCTTCATCTAGGGTAGGATGCAAAGGATCAATATGAGGTGCACAAGGGCTAGCAATATACTTGTTCAAATGATATTGATTGAAAATTACAAGCATCTCATTTTTCCACTCATGAAAATACTCTCCATCAAGAATAGGCACTCTATGTCTAAGACTCCCTAAAGTAGACACGTCCATCTTCCTCCAATGGTGATTAAACCAAGGCAATGGAGACCAAAGCTCTGATACCACTTGTAGGACCTTGAAGTAGATGTGTCTAGAGGGGGTGATTAGACACTTAATGCTAAAGTTGCAATTTTTAAGCTTTTTCGGTTTAAGTAGAGTTTAGGCACAATTTCAACATTCACAATACATATCAAGCAAGCATGCAAAGAGTATATAGGCAGCGGAAATTAAAGCATGCAACTTGCAAGAATGTAAAGGGAAGGGTTTGGAGAATTCAAACGCAATTGGAGACACGGATGTTTTTCCCGTGGTTCGGATAGGTGGTGCTATCCTACATCCACGTTGATGGAGACTTCAACCCACGAAGGGTAACGGTTGCGTGAGTCCACAGAGGGCTCCACCCACGAAGGGTCCACGAAGAAGCAACCTTGTCTATCCCACCATGGCCATCGCCCACGAAGGACTTGCCTCACTAGAGGTAGATCTTCACGAAGTAGGCGATCTCCTTGCCCTTACAAACTCCTTGGTTCAACTCCACAATCTTGTCGGAGGCTCCCAAGTGACACCTAGCCAATCTAGAGACACCACTCTCCAAGAAGTAACAAATGGTGTGTTGATGATGAACTCCTTGCTCTTGTTCTTCAAATGATAGTCTCCCCAACACTCAACTCTCTCTCACAGGATTTGGATTTGGTGGAAAGAAGATTTGAGTGGAAAGCAACTTGGGGAAGGCTAGAGATCAAGATTCATGTGGTAGGAATGGAATATCTTGGCCTCAACACATGAGTAGGTGGTTCTCTCTCAGAACATATGAGTTGGAAGTGTAGATGTATTTTGATGGCTCTCTCTACGAGTGAAGAGGAGGTGGAGGGGTATATATAGCCTCCACACAAAATCCAACCGTTACACACAATTTACCAATCTCGGTGGGACCGAATCAACAAACTCGGTCAGACCGAAATAGTAAACCTAGTGACCATTAGAGATTTTCGGTGGGACTGACATGCAACTCGGTAGGACCGATATGGTTAGGGTTAGGGCATAACGTAATCTCGGTGAGACCGATTACACAAACTCGGTGAGACCGATTTGGTAATAAGCTAACCAGAGGGTTGGTCAGGCAAACTCGGTGGGACCGATTACACAAACTCGGTGAGACCAATTTTGGTAATGAGCATACACAGTGAGTTCGCATTGTAACCTCGGTAGTACCGATTGCACAAGATCGATGAGACCGATTTTGGCAATGGACATACACAGTGAGATTACAATCCCATCTCGGTGAGACCGAGATCCCTATCGGTAGAACCGATTTGCTAGGGTTTGGCAATGGCTATGACAAGTGAAACTCGGCGGCACCGGATAGAAATAATCAGTAGGTCCGAGTTTGGCTTAGGTTTAGGTCATATGTGGAAGTGGGAAAGTAGCTGAGTATTTTGGAGCATATCATTAAGCACTTGAAGCAAGAGGCTCATTAAGCAACACATCATCCCTCCTTGCTAGTATTGACTTTTCCTATGGACTCAATGTGATCTTGGATCACTAAAATGTAAAATGAAGAGTCTTGAGCTTTAAGCTTTAGCCAATCCTTTGTCCTTAGCATCTTGGAGCATTTCCCACAACCTTTAGTCCATGCCACTCCATTGTTGAACTTATCTGAAACATACTAGATAGAAACGTTAGTCCAACAAGAGATATGTTGTCATTAATTACCAAAACCACCTAGGGAGCACTTGTGCTTTCAATCTCCCCCTTTTTGGTAATTGATGGCAACATACATCAAAGCTTTAGATAAAGATATAAAGAACAGCAAGTAAAGCTTTGGAAGGACATGTAACAAGCATAGGCTCCCCCTACATGTATGCACTCATGTAAATGTGAAATATAGAGGCATGTGAGAGCATAACCATGACAGAGTAGGCAATGTGTTACATGTATCTTGGCCATATGCATCAGAGCAAAAGATTATCAAGGAAAATACCTTCATGCTCATGAGTCCTTCTTGCAAACAGTATGTACATAAGCAAGAATTCCTCATACTCATGATTTTGATGCATACACTTACCTTGTAGTCTTTAGCTGGCTTAAGATGGAATGAACCTGCACAAACAAGGTTAGATAACACAGGTACATCCACTAGCCAGAGCAAACCAAAGAAGCCACAAGAGAACCAAGACTGGTATGACATGTAGAGAGTGAGTACAAGGTACCACATTGGATTCAACATGTCCCCAAGAGTAAAGATATGCAATGAATTTGACTGATTTCTTTCCCTTAGGTGTCTTGCTCCCCCTGAATCTTACATGGGATATTGGGAGAAGATAGGGAACAGAAAATCAGAGCTGAAAGATACAAATGGATAGAACTTAATGCAAATAAGCACATATGAACATGTCTTTCCCCCAAAAAGACATGTGACATCTCTCCTCTTGAACATCAAGCATCTGGGGATCCTTGAGTATTCTCTCCCCCTGGAAATCTCTTTCTCCCCCTTAATACTTTCTCCCTTGTAGGTGATAGGCTTTGATGTGATCTCTCTCTCCCCCTTTGACATCAATTTCCAAGAAGGGCTTTCTGGAATCCGTTGTATAGGTTTGGTCCTTGAGACTCAGCACAAAGCAATGGATAAAACTGTGATGCTTGTAGAGGACAAGATTCATTGAGTAGAGCTAGATCAGAAGAAATATAGAACAAGTGGCAAACTATTTTTCCTGTTGTGAAGTCGGTGGCACCGAGTGGCATGTTTCGGTGGGGCCGAAAAGATTCGGTTGGACCGAAAACTACAAGTCAGTGAAACCGAGTTCAACACAGAGAAAAACACTTGTCACCTCAGCTCACTAAACATGTAGGATCTCACAAAGATTTGCAATGAATTGAATGCAGAAAATGCAGAACAAAAAGAAAAAGAAAAGAGAAGAAACTGAAAGATCTAGATGAAGTTTTTTTTTGAAAAAGAGAAAGAAAATAAATATGCATGAGACAAATGCAATAACACAGAAAAGAACACAAGAGAACTTTATCTAGAGTTGGGCGGTGACATAGTCACCTATGTTAGAGTATATTGACTTAGGAGTCAAGTGAGAACACTTGATCATAGGTCATACTCATCGTTTAAGCTCAAAATGGGGTTAACATTTTTCGTTTAAGCAACTTGATGTATTCACATCTTGTTGAGTTGCTTTGACTCATGACTTGGAGTAAAACTTCTCTAAGATGGAATAACATACCTTGGGTGGTGGTGTGGGTCTTGCTCATGTAGTTGAACTTGTGTGGGTTCTCAAGGTTGATGTAGCTCATCAAGAGTTGGGAGCACCACTTGGAGTTTGAGTTCATCTACCTACATGGGTTAGTTCTTGCAAGGAAGAGCACTTGTGTATCCAAAAATGACAATCATGAAGCTCAACATAGAATTTGTTAAAGGATATGTTTGAATGGTTTTGTGCTTCCTTGTCTTCAACCACCATTGTGTAGAGACTTGGTGATGTAGAGATTGCTCAAGATGTGAGTGAGTTGCAATCTCATAGAATTAGATTCAGCCAAGTACCTACATGAGTTAGATAACATGCAAGGTACAAATATATCCAAGACATAAGATAGTCATCATAAGAGATATATCATGGATTAGTCATAAGCTCATGTCTTGCATGAATCCAATGGAGTTCCTAGTCCAAGTTCGAAGCATCAATAATGTTCAATTCACCTCTCAACCTGCAAAATACTTTCTCATCAAGAGGTTTAGTAAATATATCCGCTAATTGCTTATCGGTGCAAACATGCTTAAGATCAATGTCACCCTTAGCAACATGGTCTCGAATGAAATGATGACGAACTTCAATATGCTTAGTTCGAGAATGTTGTACAGGATTATGACCAATTTTGATAGCACTTTCATTATCACAAAGCAGTGGAACATGTTTCACATAGATCCCATAATCTTTAAGAGTTTGGGTCATCCAAAGTAATTGAGCACAACATGAACCAGCGGCAATGTATTCCGCTTCGGCGGTGGATAAGGATACCGAGTTTTGTTTCTTGGAAGACCAAGATACAAGAGATCTATCAAGAAATTGACAAGTATCCGAAGTGGACTTTCTATCAACCTTGTCTCCGGCATAATCCGAGTCGGACTAGCCAACAAGATCAAAAGAAGACCTCTTAGGATACCAAATGCCAAAGTTTGGTGTATGAATTAAGTATCTCACTATCCTTTTCATGGCCTTAAGATGACATTCTTTAGGAGCAGCTTGATAACGTGCACACATGCACACACTTAGCATAATGTCGGGACGTGAAGCACATAGGTATAACAAAGAACCAATCATAGAGCGATAAACCTTTTGATCAACCGGTTCACCATCTTTGGTCAAATCAAGATGTCCACTAGTAGGCATGGGTGTAGGCATACCTTTGCATTCTTGCATATTGAACTTCTTGAATAAGTCCTTGGTGTACTTCGTTTGAGAGACAAATGTACCTTCCTTAGTTTGCTTGATTTGCAAACCGAGAAAGAATTTGAGTTCACTCATCATAGACATCTCAAACTTCTCTGACATTAGCTTTCCAAACTTTTCACTAAAGAGAGGGTTAGTTGAACCAAATATGATATCATCAACATAAATTTGGCATACAAATAGTTCTCCATTAACCCTTTTAGTAAAAAGAGTAGAATCAATTTTACCAATTTCAAAACCACTTGCAATAAGGAACTTGGTCAAGCATTTATACCATGCTCTAGGAGCTTGTTTAAGACCATAAAGAGCTTTGTGAAGTTTGTAAACATGATTTGGTTTCTTAGGATTGATAAAGCCGGGAGGTTGTTTGACATAAACTTCCTCCTCTATTTCACCATTTAGAAAAGCACTTTTAATGTCCATTTGGTACAAGGTGATATTATGGTGATTAGCATAGGCAAGTAAGATGTGAATGGACTCAAGTCTAGCAACGGGAGCATATGTCTCACCATAGTCCATACCTTCGACTTGTGTGTACCCTTGGGCGACGAGACGTGATTTGTTGCGAACCACTTGTCCATCTTCATCTTGCTTGTTGCGAAACACCCATTTGGTACCAATGATGTTGTAGTTGTTGTCGGGCTTCTCAACCAATGTCCAAACTTGGTTTCTCTCGAAGTTGTGTAGCTCTTCATGCATAGCGTTTATCCAATCCGGATCTTCCAATGCTTCTTCAACCTTCATAGGTTCAATGCTAGAGATGAATGAATAGTTTTCACAAAAGTTAGCTAAACGAGTTTTTGAGCGAGTGATTCTCCCGGTTTGTATATCATTGTAGATTTGCTCGACAGGATGATCTTTGGCAATTCTTGCTCGAACTCGTGAGAGCTTTTGCTTGGGTCTTCGTTGAACATCTTCTTCATCTTGGTGGATCGATCGATCTCTGCCTGGATGTCTGGCTCCCTGGGTGTGTGTCCCCTCTACTCTGTGGTGGCTAGCTCTATTTATAGAGGCCCTGGGCCTCTCCCCAAATAATGAGCGGGAAGGACGCCAACAATAGGTCGACGTGTTGGGCATACTGCCGCCTCAAATACAAAACTGGGCGGACGCCGGGCGGGCGGCCGACCCAAATGAACAAAAAGCGGACAAATATGTCGTTCGTTTGGATCGACCCATTGGAGTTGCTCTTTTTTTGAGAGTATGCCAATGGCATACCATATTTTTATAGAAGGCAGAAGATTATGTACAAGAACCCTAACGAGGTGCGAACAGCTCGTAGGGAGAACCCACTCGATGCCAACTTCCTAAAACCTATGACTACTCTCTCGCGAAAGGGTCTAAAGCACCCGCTCCGCCTAACTCGGCCTTCCTCCAATCATCAATCTCATCTAGGATCTCTGTTTTGAGTTGTGCAGCCGATCTTTGTCTCGAGACATTGTTGAACACACGCGCATTGCGTTGCTTACAGAGGGCCCATGCAATTAGGATGGTGATGGAATCTAATCCTCTTCTGAGCTTGCCATTGAATTGTCTCCTTTGGTCGAGCCACCATTGTAAGAAGGTGGCATTGGTGGATGGGATTTGCACGTTGAGTCTCCATTCGCTGAAACGGGAGTGCCACACTTCTTTAGCATAACCACAATGAGCGAGGATGTGATCGGGGTTGTCCTCATCTTGCAAGCAAGTGTAACAGGTGGACGTCGTATCTTGGAGGCCATGACGAGCTCGCCGGTCAGAAGTCCATAGGCGGCGTTGGCTGGCGAGCCACATGAAGATTTTGCACTTTAACAGCGCCCAATTTCGCCAGATGCAGCCTGCGGTGGGGGTTTTGATTCGCCCCATGCAAAGCCATCTATAAGAGGAACTAGCGTTGTATTTGCCAGACGCATGGCAAGGCCAGAGGAAGTGGTCCTGCTCATCGAGATTTCTCTCCACCGTACTGATGGCCTGGCACAGAGAGTAAACTTGCATGTGGCCCAAGAAAGATAGCTCCCCTTGCACATCAACCGTTCAGGCATTGTCGTTGAGCGCATCTCTCACCGTTCTTCTGTTCCTGTTTCTTGTACTGACCATCGCGTAGATTAATGGAGCTATGTCAGCGACCGTCGCGCCGTTGATCCAACGATCTCTCCAAAAAAGAACTTTAGATCCCTCTCCTACCTTAATATATTAACAAAGCCGTTGAAGACCTCACGCGCTTGTTCATCCACGATCAGGTTTAGTCCTTGCCATGGTCTACTCGGATCAGACCTCACGTTGGAGTTGCTCTTAGGGGCGCGAGTGGATATGCTCTAACAATCAACTAAAGATTGGTCCCCCGTCTCTTGGAGTTGCTCTAATCTCCTTCCCGTGTTGACTGTTTGGTCTTGGTTCGATCGGCCCAGGTACTCGTACCGAGGTGAGAAAGCTGGCCGACACCTTGGCCCCAATCTTGGCGAGCCAAATCCTCGCCTTGCCGCTGCCGCTCCCTGCCATAGGTGGCATCTGGTCCTGCTGTGCCGACACTCCCTGATGCTGGTGACTTTCCTCGGCAAGGGAGGCTCCAAAGTAAACCTGTCTTTGATGGATCTGTAGACATTTTTCTGTGAGCTCGTTCTAATAGCCAAGTCTGGACGACAGTGTTGACAGTATTGGCAGCTGGGCGTGCTCCAATCATCGAGCTGGGTATGCTGATTGTCCAGCCAGAGCAAGCAACTACTTCATTGGTACGACAAGCACAGACCCCTGTGATCTATACCATCAATTCATAATCATGGCAAAATGTTCTGACCCATGGGAATCTAATTACGTTGCAGATATATAGAAGGCACCAGCAGGCCCTAAAATCACAGGTGTTAGACTTGACATGTCTGCGGGCGAAGGTTGTTACTCTTTGTCACTAATCATGGGTTGTGCCTGTCCATGTGTTCTAAACATCTCATAGGTTTTTTATCTTTGTGCAGATGATAGTTCTACAAGCAACGTGACCGCCCAATAGCCATAAACCATCAGCCAAACAAGAGATAATACAATGAAATTCCGAGATTGACAATGGTTATCTCTCAAATTACTAAGTTTGCGAAGGAGATGCTCCACGCGATTGGTGAGATGTGCATAGATCTACCCGGCGACAGTAGTTGGTCAGCCTACAGACCAAGTTCCTGGCCGGACAAGGCTGCGAAGGGGTCACAACTGATTGGACAGAATAGCACTTTTGCTCGAATTTAAAGAAACTATTTGGTCAATTCAGATTTGAGATGAAAGTCACATTTAAGGCCCAAGCAGACTCCAACATGTTGCACAGCATGCCCATGTCTGATGAATTGACGATGGCTGGCAGGATAGCACACTTGAGCAACAGACATATGAAGAGGAAAAATAAGAAAGTGAACAACCTCCCAAGGTCTTCAGCTAGGCATGAGAAACTGTTTCTTATGAGGAAATTGAGGATGCTACAAAAATTGTTTGCTCCTACTGGGAAAGGAAGTGCTATCCACCCTCCCTCCACAGCGGGCTGCCTAAGGCCTGAAACAGCAACATGGTCGAAACCAGACCAGCTGAACCAATCGAAGACTCAAGTTACCAAAGCTACCAGTAGCACGAGACTTAGTACTACAGACAGAATAGCAATAAAAGAGAACTAATGCAGGGGGTGAGGAACTCCTTGTAGGAGGAGCCTTTGTGGAAGAACTGGAGTCATTGATTCATCCTTGAGCAGCAGCTGTACGAGGAGAAGTCATCAATTCACCTTGGAGAGTAGCATGTCTTGCGGTGTACAGACTGGAATGATCTGAGCAGCTTCAGTAACAAGTTCTGAGACAAGCACTCGCTTCACGGAAAGAACCACATCGGTGGCGAGCTGTTGGACGGCGCAAGGTCCATGCATAGTGGCATATATCCTCCTGGCCTGACCTTGCCATTGTCATGGCAACGGTACCGTCGGGCATCAGCCTCGGCAGTGATGATACCGGGGTTACCTGCGTCACTGTCGTCGATGTAGTACATTGCTGCCTTGAGGTTGAGGCCGGAAGGGAGGTCCTTGATCTCCACCACCTTGGAGCAACCTCTGGCAAGGTACACGACCCTCTCAGGCAGAATCTCATCAGGTATCTCAAGCCACCTCCTAGCAGGATCATGTGCATCGGGGCCAACTTCCTCCACTTCACAGTAGAGGTTGAACTGAAAAGAACGGCCGCGAGCGTGCACAACACGGCGGCGGAGCACCATCAGCAGCCCCCCGCGGGATACCAGCAGGTACCGCGACACCTCCTCCTCCTCATCATCATCCCAGTGAAGCTGTTTCAGAACTTGAGCCTCCTGTTCCCTGGTGTGCTGGATTAGTTCCTGACGAGGTAGCAGCAGCTGTCCATCCTTCTCAACCCGCACCACCAGCACATCCTCGTTGCTGGTGAGGAAATGGAATGCTCCATTGGTGTAGCTGACATCTTCTAGAACGACTCTGCCCTCCATTGCGGGGAGATTGACCCGGAAACCTTGGGCCACGGGGCGCTGGTGGCGCGCTGCCTCGTCCAGCACCCAGAGAGCGAACACAGCCGTGTTCCCGGAGCCGAGGGAGCCGCATCCGTCCACGTGAGCGATCGCCGCAGCGAAGCAGTCCACATCAGCAGAGAGAGGTCCCGCTGACAGCGTCGCCGCAAGCATGACGATGGGGTGAGGCTGCTGGCGTCGGAGTCGAGGATGAGGGAATCAGGGAGGAGGAGACGCGTCCTCGTGTAGAGGTTGACGATGGCGTGCCCCGACGCCTGCCCGCAGGCCATCATCATCCAGCCCCCGTACGCGCCGAACATGCGGCCGTGGGAGGCATCGGCCCTCACGCGGGGATGGTGCTCGCGCCCTTGGCGCCCTCCGCAGCAGAAGCAGACGAAAGTGGGATCGCGGGGAGCACTCGGAGCAGCATCTGGCACGGACCTGTCGGGGAGTACGAGGAGGGGGGGCTGCGTGGCTCGACGACGCCTGGGCGGGAGGAAGTTCACCCCCAATGCCTCCACCATGGCGGCGAGGTCGCCGCTGCAACGGACGTACTGCGCGATCTCCATGCTGAGCTCCCGAGGGAGACCCCATACCGGAGGCGGGTCCATGGGGAGGGGCGAGGGCGCAAGAAGAGGCGGAGAGGCCATGGGGAGGGGCGAGGGCGCCGGAGACGGCGGAGGGGGATGGATGGTCGAATTGAGGAAGCGGGCGGGGCGGAGGTGGAGGTGGAGGATTTGGTTGTTGGGTGAATGCGGGAGAGCGCGCCTACAAGTAGCCTGAGAGCGGAGGTGGAATTGGGCGACGGAGGATTGTGTTTGTGTTGGGTGAAAGCCGGAGAGCGCACGCCGGAGCGGGAGCTCGTGCACCAATTCTTCTGTTGGTTGGGTTTTTTTTCTGTTGGTTGCGTGAAGGACAGAGGCGGGATTTGTCAAAATCTGCTGGGCCGGTCCACCTGAAAGCCCTTCGAGGCCCTAAACCACTTGCGGAGTTTTCAGTTTGTTTTTCTCAACGATATTCATTAACTCTTGAGTGATTTTTTTTCTCTCAAAAAAAATTGAGTGGTTTCTTTTTCGAGGTAACTCTTGAGTGATTTAGTAGTACTGGTGTTTATTGTTTTTGACATTGCTAATCAATCGTGCCAGGTGGTTATTACTCCCTCTGTCCCATTAATATAATAAGAGCATTTTTGACACTACACTAATGTACAAAACGCTTTTATATTATAGAACGAAGGGAGTAGATGTCTTCCTAGCATGAAGCATACTCGCTGCAAATGGATATATGGCCATAGAGCTCCAATTGCAAAAATCACATCCACATCAAGAGGCACTCTTCATTATCATGGAGAACGAAACAGGCATTTTGGTAAATAAAGAAAGTAGACCACTATATTCCCCACAACCATCAACCATACGATGAGAAAACAAGTACCCAAGATATGTAATACTATTATCAAATGATGTTTTGTTACTTGACGCTCACCATGCACTTCGAACCTACACATGCATAAAACAAAGCAAAGAATGGTACTTGATCTTCATGAATTGGAGGTGGCTTTGCAGGATGAACACCGGACGAAATCCATAAGAATCACTCTATTGGACAAAATCCGCACCAAGCATCCCTCGAATCACAAGCAATACAAAAGATGCATCAAGATCCACAAACGACAAGGAAAATAACGAGACTAGGGTAGTTTTTTTTTACAAAAGGGGAAATAAAGATGCAAGGGCAGTTCATCCCCAAGGATGTGGAGGGCTTGATGCTTATATGAACTCTTCTTCTCCACTTGATATTCCTAGTGGAATATTCTCCTTAAGAGATTCTCCACTAGAAGATGTAGATGCAAAATGAACTAATTTTTGCATCTTCGAGGCCCAAAATCCATTCTTCAACAGATAATCTAGATGCAAACCGAATTTGACGCTTTGTTTCCGGTGGGCGGCGCGGGTTGAGGCACCAGCCCGGCGTGGCTGCTGCTCCGGCTGTGGGCGGCGACAGCGAGGTGGATCTGCCCTCTAGATATGGCGGCCTCCATTCGTTGCGTCGACGTCATGGCAGCTCGACGGGCCAGCTGGTTTTCCAGTGTCGACTCATCTGTAGGCGGTCTGTTTCGACCTTCGATCCCTCTTCCTCATCGTCCGGTCGTTGCCTTCGTCGAAGGGCAGGCCCTCCCCCAGCTGCAATCCATCCCTCCTCTCGCGCTCGGCGGCAGGACGAGGCTCGTCTCGCGCCCGGCAGCAAGACCGACTCCGTCTTGCGTCCGACAGCAGGACCGACCTCGTCTCACGTTCGGTGTCGTTGGACGAGTCGATGGAGGCCAGTTTTGGCCGTTCTATTGGGTCTCGCTGCTGGGGGCCGTCCAGGGGTGCGAAAGGCGTGTCCTTTCCGCTCGTTTCTTTTGTTGGGGTAGCGACGGGTCTCGGGTGAGGTGGTATCAAGGTCCTGGTGGCCGGGGCGGGGGCTCTGGTGGTTCGCTCCACGATGCTTAGTGCTGCTCGGTGGCCATGGCCATGTGGGTGACGGTGAGTGTTGGTCGGGGTGAAAACCTGCTCTGTCCTCGGATGGACCGGCGGCAACGTAGCTCATTTCCTTCTTGAAGGCATTGTCGTGGCTCTCATTGGCTATCGTGTCACTCCATGGAAAACTCTGATCGTCGGGTCGGGCAATGGCGGCACGTTGGTGTCATAACCTTTTTGAAGGCGCCGCCTTGGAGTACATGGTTCGTCATATGCGGCTTCATCTCTTTGTGGTGGCGTGTTCACGATGGAGGACCCCGATTACTCTTGTAGTGCTAGGGGTGGTGTCGCTGCGCTCAGCGCCTATGTATCCTGACTCGGGTGCGTGTGTGTGTGTTGTGGTGGGTGCGTTTGTACTTGGGTTGTGGTTGATCATTGCTTTATAGTATATAAAAAAGTCTTTTCGATAAAATGCATCTATATACATCCAATTCAGAAAAAAAGTTAGAACATCTTATAATAGTGAACAGAGGGAGGGAATGTGAACATTAAATTAAGAAAAAACTACGATTTGTGAATATCAAACCAAAAAGTCAGAAATTTCCAATGTATAGAAAAAAAAATGTTTTGATGGATAGGAGGCCGGATTGTATTTTCTTCATCACGAATACATTTCTTGATATTTTTTTCATGAAACTTCAAACGGGAGTAGATTAGGCACCCAAATTTTATATCCCGAGATTTCAGGTTTTTAAATTTTTCCTGATATTTTTTGAACTTAATATTCATATAGGGGGTGGAGCACTCAGGAGCTCCTGTGTATTTTCCATGGAGGGGGTAAGGGTGATAGGGCACAAAAACAAGGTATAGGTTTTGAATTCTCTAACGTTAATGAAAACCAAATTTTGTTTTAGAATGCTCTGAAACTATGTGAACATCAAAATGGCAAAACACAGTTGGAGCAGCAAGATAAACAAATCAGCAACAATGGTGTCAAGAACAAAGATGAAGAGGTCGTTTGCCATCACATGTGATGCATAAGCAGAAAAAAAAAGGAATGCTAAGAAAATACAGCAGACTGTTTTACATTAGGCCATATACAGATCAAGACAGCAGGATTAGAGTGAGCAGAACTGAACAAGTGCAAGCTACATCACTTAACGCCAGATCTGCTGATCCTACAACATATTTTTGACTAAATCCTATAGACTTCTGCTGATCCTACAATAGCAGAGAGTTAAGCACAATTACACAAATTGTATTTAGAAGTTACTCCCTCCAATCTAAATTAAGTATCGCGGCTTTGAACCAAGGTTAGTTCAACCTTAGTTCAAAACTGTGACATTATTTTGGATCGGAGGGAGTAGTATTCAATCAAGAATATACACCTGTTTATGAATAAAAGAGAGCTCGTGCTCAACTCTATCTCGCAAACAATCCACGAAACTTCGACCTGTATCTTTGGGCTTTGATTGGTAGCCACTTATCTCAGTAATCCACCATGGTATCTTGTTCATCCATGAGTGCCTTGCATTAATAAATTTCTTGAGATCAGCTACAGCTTCACATTTTTCTGAAGCTTGACTTGCAGATCTGAAATCATCTTTTGACTGCACCATATACAAATTTAGTGCAAGGATATTCTCAAAATTTTGTTGCACCGTCAATAATGCATTGTGTTTTAGCATACAAGTATTTAGAAATCGTTATTATCTGCTAATAATAGCGCTTTTATGAACACCATTAATTGTAGGTCACTGAAAACAAGAAGGAAATTGTTCTAAATTATTGCCTGTTGTTGATAAACTTCTCAAAATTGCAATAAAAAGACAATTCAGGAGTCAAATTGACACCAATGGTATACTGCAAACTCTATCTTCTATATTTTGTGGCACATACAAATCCAAGGCAGAGAATGATGAAAAAAGAGTAAAAGTCAATGGTCAATGTTGGAGAGTACCTAACCAATTTATTGCCCTAAAGTTCAGCCAACATGAACGATGTAGCTGTCAAGAAGGGATTAGATCACCACAGTATCTTCTAAGGGCTCTGACTTTCTTCCAATTCCAAAGACCTGCACAGATATGAGATGAATAAACGGCCAGCAAAAGGTGCAATGTCAGTGCCAAACCATGCAACTTAATTTCAAACGCGATACTGCAGTTAGATAGTTTATTTGCATATAAGCTACAATACCTATAGACATCAACAGAACAACAAGTTCAACCAAACAAATACCCTAGATTAACTTGCCTCATTTTCCTAACACAATGATTAGGCATGATTGCAAAATATTTATTTAAATATAAATATTATAAAAGAACAGAAATCTTCGTGCATGTTACATGTTGAGGTGGGTTTTTTTATGCATGGTTGCATGTTGAGGTGAGTCTTTCTTTCATGCATGTTGAATGATGAGGTGACATGCTTGCATGTTGAGAGAAATAGGTAGTGGGGGCTACGTAATTAGATTTAAAAGATTCTAGAGGACCGAAAGGCTGGAACACCAGAAAGTTAATTATAACATCTATACACTTCTACCCTCTAAAACTAATAACTACCTCCCGACCTATTTTTTCCTACAATCTCATTCAGCCACATCATTGACAACCCTGATTAGACGCCACATGTACATCCTCACGATCAGATCCTGTTGTACTGCTTCTATTCCTCTCCCCTTACTTACTGACAAGTTTTTTTGTAGCCAATTCTTTGTATTCATTAGAAAAATAACTAACTTACGTGTTACATGCATAACTAGCACATATTTTATTATGTTTGTCTCTCTTTTATGCACCCATTTTCAGAGGTGTACAACAGATAGCGACTACAATTTTTGCACCAATGTGCAGGGTTCCATCTAGTTGTAACATTGACAACCCTCAGCAATGCTATACTTCTGCACTCAGTCCCCATAATCATTTGTTTGTCTAAGTGGTTAATTTTATGTTTCTGGAATGGAGAATGATGCTTCTATTCTTTTCTTGTAATACCAATGGACAGCGCATGTAACAGGAAAGCTATGTGCTATATCTACACAATATCTGGCCCCACGGTTCTGGAATTCACAGCTACTAATCAAATTTCCTGCAATAAGATGCATGGAACAGCTTCATAATCAACAACCAAGGCTCGGCTTTCACAAAAACAGGATATACTGAAGTACTCCCTCCGTTCCAAATTACTTGTCGTGGTTTTAGTTCAAATTTGTTCAAATTTGAACTAAAACCATGACAAGTAATTTGGAACAAATTTGAACTAAAATCACGACAAATAATTTGGAACGGAGGGAGTACATCTGAAACAGGGGAATTGCGTAGTGGGTAACTTGTTCAGTGCAATCGACTAGCTAACCATTATTTTGTTACACACAAATGTCTCTTAGATGATAACATTAACACATGATAGAAGGTTAGCTTTGAATGTTAGTTTACAAGGAGATGCACCTCTACTTATCTGTTCTTTTTTGTGCTTTTGTTCACTTGCTCAAATCAAGTGTCCTCTTAAGGTACGCTAGGAAAAGAAGCAAATAGTCTTCAAGCTAGAAATAAACTATTTGCTTCTTTTCCTAAAGCTAGCTAGAGAACCAAGTGAACAAGGCCAAAGTGTTTATTTCTAGCTAGAGAACCAAAGTGTTTATTTCCTATATGAAGGCACTAAGTACATAAAGCTAGCTAGAGAACCAATTCACTCTCGTATAAGATGCACAACTGGTATATTACTACACTGCCAAGGCCAAAGGGCAAGGCACGCACGTGCGCCGTATCCCAGAGATTTGAGTACAGTAGTCAGAACAGCAAAATGAATGTGCGCACATATTGATCGGTATAGAATCCGAATTCAGACAGAACTTGTTTCAAGTAAAAAATAGGAAGTGGAAAAGAAGAGGGAGATATACGGGAGATAGTTGGCCTAAGTGTTTGGGCTCACACTAACTCATGCTGGTGGTGCCCCGTCATCCCCTATTTACAGTTGGGTATGAGACAGACCATGTAAAGGTTAAAACAACATTTTTTTTCTCGTCCTACTCAATGGATGGAGAATTGAATAACAGAATTAGGTCAAGAAAGACAATTATCATGCCTGAATCCAAATTTTGCACCCTTATCTGCATATACTCCAGAATAATGGGAATCTCTCTTTCAGCTTAGTCAAAGCTGTATGAACTCAAAAGGCGTCTGCTGGGATTACATTCTAGGGCAGTGTTCGGAAACGCTCCGCTCCTCAACTCAGCTCCCGGAGCGGGCGGAGCTGTAGTTGGAAATCATGGAGTTGCACTTTCCTCGCTCGCGAGATTCCTGGAGTGGGTGGGTTCCCGAACAGGGTCTAGATATGCAAAATAAGGAAGGGGCAGAATGGCAAAAGATAACATTAGAATGTGAAATCCAGGAGTTCCCTCCTTAACTTGAAGGAAGAAAAATATCTATGACCTGTTGGAGGCTGTGAAAATTAAAAAACTAAAGAGAAATGTAACGTCCCAGATGTAACATTCCATAATTCTTCAACTCTTGCCATTTCCGGCTATGTGATATGTTATTTCCTCTGTGGTTGGGTTTTGTCTTCGTTTTTGCATTTTGTTCATGTCATGAATTTCATCTCATGTCATCATGTGCATCTCATTTGCATTCGTATTCGTCTCATGCATCCAGACATTTTCCTCGTTATCCGTTTCGGAATCCGACACTCACACATGCACGCGTTGCACCTCTCAGATCTCGTTTCGTGAGCGGGAGGAAAACATTCTCGGAATGGGCCAAGATTTGTTGAGTGGCCTTGGTACGTCACTGGCAGGCCGCCTGTCAAATTTCGTTCCATTTGGAGGTCGTTTGATGCCCCAACAGTTAACCGGGTAACCGCAAAAACCCCTCTCTCATTGCAGCCCGACACCCCTCCATAACAGCCCACTAGCCCATCTAAACCCCCTCCATACTCTCCGTCATTGGATCATGATAGTGTAGACAAAAACCATACCTCATTTGAATTCTCCTAACTTCCCCTACCTATAAATATGCCTCTTCCCCAAAAATTCTCGATCCAAACCCTAGATCCACCCTCCTCCTCCGCGTCGGACACGTCCGAACGGTGCCGGACGCGTCCACCACCGCGCCCGGACGAATCACGACTCGCCACGTGTCGCCGCCGCCACCGCGCGCCGCCGGCCCGCCGTGGCCCACAGCAGGCCCGCCCGGCCCGTCCACCGTGCGCCGCCTCCCGTCGCCTCGCCCGCGCCTCCGCCGCGAATCGCCTCCCCCGGCCACCATCCGCCATCGACGACCCGCACCGGAGCTCCTCGCTGCTCCACCGCCACCGCATGCCTCGCCGCCCGCCGTCTCCGCCGAGCGCCGCCGCCCGTGCTGCGCCGTCCCCGACGCCCCACCTCGTCGCTAGCGCGCCGTCCTCGTCGCCGATCCGTCGCCGCATCGAAATCCGCACTGGGTCAAACCCTTGATCCGGAGGACTATATTTTTCTCTAAGTCCCGGGATTTTCATATCATGTGCACCTCTTTGACATGTCATATCTCCATGCACATAGCTCCGATTTGCGCATATAATATATCTAAATGTTCGTCTCGTGATGCTCTTCATGTTAGTGTCATTTGCATGCATGTTATTTTCCATATTGATACCCTAATCTTCGTTGAAAAAGTGATATATGATGTTGTCTGCTGGAATTCATCATAACTTGCTGATTTGTCATTCTCATTGCATTTTGTGTGTGCATCCTTTGAGCATCATGTCTACATGTTTTAGGAGCATCTCCATGCCATCTTTACAGTGGTGCAAGCCTTGTATTTTTATGAGCTCTGTGGTGACTAGCACAAGCATGCAAAGTAGGCCACATGATGTTGCTGATTTCAGACACTTAGTATTTTTGCTAAGTCTTTTCCTGTTACATTATGTTGCTATGTTGTCTTGTTGCCACAAATAGATCCATGCATATTTTGATGAAGTTCAGTAAGAGTGTTTTGAATATATGGTTATGATCTATCCATTCATGCCTCTGGTTGTAATTATGGAGTAGTGCAGCTTGTCTTTACTATGCTCTACTTTTGCTAAATATTGTTACTGGCAGATTGTTAACATGAAGTTCATTTTTGCCATGTGTTTTGCTAGTGATACATGCACCCTATGAACTTGCTCTTGCCCTGTTTAGCTTCATAAATGTGTCTTCTTACTGTTGGTTACCTTATGATGCCATGAAATGCTTTGTGGTGAGTGGCATGAGCTTGCAAAGTTTCTACCATGAATCTGTTTCTGTCATGCCATGGTTTTCTACCTGATGTTGTTTATGCCATGTTTAGTATTTTCACCAAGTCTGTAACTTGGTTGTCATTTGCATTTTTGTCATGCTGTTTTAGGCTTGTTCTAGTGAGTTCTAGCAGGAGCTTAGTGTTCATGATTTGTAGAGCTTCACTTGTACTTCACTGCCATGTGCTTTGTTGCTTTGTCGGAGTGTTGTAGCATAATTTCATGATGCATCTTAAGTGCTATGATGTTGTTAAGCGCAATTTTGCATCGTTCTTGTTTTGCTCGCCATTTGCAAACCGTGTATCCGTTTCCGGTGATCCTTATATCGATTTTGACTGAAATCACTCAAGCTTTCCAGTGGCATGCTTGGTTTGCCAAGTTGATGCCTTGATCATCTCTTCCCTTCCGGAGTACCCATATGCATTGCACATCATATCTTGCATTCCATGCCATGTCTTGCATCATGTTGCTTGTGCATTACACCGTGATTGATTGTTGTTCCGTTGTTGTGTTCTTACTTTGGGTAGAGTCAGGAGACGAGTTCGTGAACGAGGAACCTGTTGAATACGTTTACGAGGAGCATGCTTTCGACAACCCTGAGAACTTTGCAGGCAAGATGATCATTACCCTCGATATCACTTCTATCTTTGCTTGCTAGTTGTTCGTTCTATCGCTATGTCGCGCTACCTACCACTTGTTTATCATGCCTCCCATTTTTCCATGTCAAGCCTCTAACCCACCTTCCTAGCAAACCGTTGCATGGCTATGTTACCGCTTTTGCTCAGCCCCTCTTATAGCGTTGCTAGTTGCAGGTGCCTTGCAGTTTGTTCCATGTTGGGAACATGGGTATGTTGGAATATCATAATATCTCTTATTTAAATTAATGCATCTATATACTTGGCAAAGGGTTGAAGGCTTGGCCTTTTCCTCGGTGCTTTGTTCCACTCTTGCCGCCCTAGTTTCCATCATACCGGTGTTATGTTCCTTGATTTTGCATTCCTTACGCGGTTGGGGTTATGGGATCCCCTTGACAGTTCGCTTTGAATAAAACTCCTCCAGTAAGGCCCAACCTTGGTTTTAACATTTGCCTTATAACAACTAAAATTTTGCCTAGGGAGTAATTAACCCGAGGATCATCTTAATTCAACCCCCCCCCGGCCAGTACTCCTTTGAGTGTTGGTCCGAACCGAGTAGACTACGGGGCCACCTCGAGGAAACTTGAGGGTTCATTTTACTCGTAGGATGTCTCATCCGGTGTGCCCTGAGAACGAGATATGTGCAGCTCCTATCGGGATTTGTCGGCACATTCGGGCAGTCTTGCTGGTCTTGTTTTACCAATGTCGGAATGTCTTGCAACCGAGATTCCGAGTCTGATCGGTTGTTCCGGGAGAAGGAATATCCTTTGTTGATCGTGGGAGCTTGTGATTGGCTAAGTTGGGACACCCCTGCAGGGTATAAACTCTCGAGAGCCGTGCCCGTGGTTATGTGGCAGATGGGAATTTGTTAATATCCGGTTGTACCAGAACTTGACACTTGACTTAATTAAAATGCATCAACCGCGTGTGTAACCGTGTGAAGGAAATATGCCCTAGAGGCAATAATAAAGTTGTTATTTATATTTCATTATATCATGATAAATGTTTATTATTCATGCTAGAATTGTATTAACCGGAAACTTAGTACATGTGTGAATACATAGACAAACAGAGTGTCACTAGTATGCCTCTACTTGACTAGCTCGTTGATCAAAGATGGTTAAGTTTCCTAGCCATGGACAAAGAGTTGTCATTTGATAAATGGGATCACATCATTAGAGAATGATGTGGTTGACTTGACCCATCCATTAGCTTAGCACAATGATAGTTTAGTTTGTTTCTATTGCTTTCTCCATAACTTATACATGTTCCTATGACTATGAGATTATGCAACTCCCGAATACCGGAGGAACACTTAGTGTGCTATCAAACGTCACAAGTAACTGGGTAACTATAAAGATGCTCTAAAGGTGTCTCCGATGGTGTTTGTTGAGTTGGCATAGATCGAGATTAGGATTTGTCACTCCGTGTATCGTTGAGGTATCTCTGGGCCCTCTCGGTAATGCACATCATTATAAGCCTTGTAAGCAATGTGACTAATGAGTTAGTTACAGGATGTTGCATTACGGAACGAGAAAAGAGACTTGCTGGTAGCAAGATTGAACTAGGTATGATGATACCGACGATCGAATCTCGGGCAAGTAACATACCAATGACAAAGGGAACAACGTATGTTGTTATGCGGTTTGACCGATAAAGATCTTCATAGAATATGTAGGAACCAATATGAGCATCCAGGTTCCGCTATTGGTTATTCACCAGAGATGAGTCTCGGTCATGTCTACATAGTTCTCGAACCCGTAGGGTCCGCACGCTTAACGTTCGGTGACGATCGGTATTATGAGTTTATGTGTTTTGATGTACCGAAGGTAGTTGGGAGTCCCGGATGTGATCACGGACATGGCGAGGAGTCTCAAAAATGGTCGAGACATAAAGATTGATATATTGGACGGCTATATTCGAACACCGGAAGTGTTCCGGATGATTTCGGAGAAAACCGGAGTGTCGCAGGGTTACCGGACCCCCCCCCAAGGGAACTAGTGGGCCTAGATGGGCCTTAGTGGAGAAAGAGAGGGGCTGCCAGGGCAGGCCGCGCGCCCCTCCCCCTTGAGTCCGAATTGGACTAGGAGGGGGTGGCACCCCCCCTTCCTTTCCCTCTCCCACTCCTTCCTTCCCCCTCCTAGTAGGACTAGGAAAGGAGGAATCCTACTCCTACTAGGAGGACAAATCCTCCCCTCCTTGGCATGCCCTAGGGCCAGCCGGCCTCCCCCCTTGCTCCTTTATATACGGGGGTAGGGGGCACCCTAGAACACACAAGTTGACATTGTTTAGCCGTGTGTGGTGCCCCCCTCCACCATAATCCACCTCGGTCATATCGTCGTGGTGCTTAGGCGAAGCCCTGCGCCGGAAACTTCATCATCACCGTCATCACGCCGTCGTGCTGACGAAGCTCTCCCTCGACACTCAGCTGGATCAAGAGTTCATGGGACGTCACCGAGCCGAACGTGTGCAGATCGCGGAGGTGCCGTACTTTTGGTACTAGGATCGGTCGGATCGTGAAGACGTATGACTACATCAACCGCGTTGTCATAATGCTTCTGCTTACGGTCTACGAGGGTATGTGGACTACACTCTCCCGTCTCGTTGCTATGCATCAACTAGATAGATCTTGCGTGTGCGTAGGAATTTTTTTGAAATTACTGCGTTCCCCAACAGTGGCATCCGGGCCAGGTCTATGCGTAGATGTTATATGCACGATTAGAACACAAAGGAGTTGTGGGCGTGGGTATATACATATTGCTTGCCGTCACTAGTTGATTCTTGATTCAGCGGTATTGTTGGATGAAGCGGCTCAGACCAACATTACGCGTACGCTTACATGAGACTGGTTCGACCGACGTGCTTCGCACACAGGTGGCTAGTGGGTGTCAGTTTCTCCAACTTTAGTTGAATTGGATTCAATGAACAGGGTTCTTTCTGAAGATCAAAAAGCAATCACTGTACCGTGTTGTGGTTTTTGATGCGTAGGTAAGAACGGTTCTTACTCAGCCCATAGCAGCCACGTAAAACTTGCAACAACAAAGTAGAGGACGTCTAACTTGTTTTTGCAGGGCATATTGTGATGTGATATGGTCAAGACATGATGCTAAATTTTATTATATGATATGATCATGTTTTGTAACAGAGTTATCGGCAACTCGCAGGAGCCATATGGTTGTCGCTTTATTGTATGAAATGAAATCGCCATGTAATTGCTTTACTTTATCACTAAGCAGTAGCGATAGTCGTAGAAGAAATAGTTGGCGAGACGACAACGATGCTTCGATGGAGATCAAGGTGTCAAGCCGGTGATGAGGTGATCATGACGGTGTTTTGGAGATGGAGATCAAAGGCACAAGATGATGATGGCCATATCATATCACTTATATTGATTGCATGTGATGTTTATCCTTTATGCATCTTATTTTGCTTAGTTCGGCAGTAGCATTATAAGATGATCTCTCACTAAACTTCAAGGTATAAGTGTTCTCCCTGAGTATGCACCGTTGCTACAGTTTGTCGTGCCGAGACACCACGTGATGATCGGGTGTGATAAGCTCTGCGTTCACATACAACGGGTGCAAGCCAGTTTTGCACACGTAGAATACTTGGGTTAAACTTGACGAGCCTAACATATGCATATTGGCCTCGGAACACTGAGACCGAAAGGTCGAGCGTGAATCATATAGTAGATATGATCAGCATAGTGATGTTCACCACTAAAAACTACTCCATCTCACGTGATGATCAGACATGGTTTAGTTGATATGGATCACGTGATCACTTAGATTATTAGAGGGATGTCTATCTAAGTGGGAGTTCTTAAGTAATTTGATTAATTGAACTTTAATTTATCATGAACTTAGTACCTAATAGTATTTTGCATGTCTATGTTGTTGTAGATAGATGGCCCGTGCTGTTGTTCCGTTGAATTTTAATGCGTTCCTAGAGAAAGCTAAGTTGAAAGATGATGGTAGCAACTACATGGACTGGGTCCGTAACTTGGGGATTATCCTCATTGCTGCACAGAAGAATTACGTCCTGGAAGCACCGCTAGGTGACAAACCCGCTGCAGGAGCAATGCCAGATGTTGTGAACACCTGGCAGAGCAAAGCTGATGACTACTCGATAGTTCAGTGTGCCATACTTTACGGCTTAGAATCGGGACTTCAACGACATTTTGAACTCCATGGAGCATATGATATGTTCCAGGAGTTCAAGTTAACATTTCAAGCAAATGCCCAGATTGAGATATATGAAGTCTCCAATAAGTTCTACAGCTGCAAAATGGAGGAGAATAGTTCTGTCAGTGAACATATACTCAGAATGTCTGGGTACCACAACCACTTGAATCAATTTGTAGTTAATCTTCCTGATGATAGTGTCATTGACAAAGTTCTTCAATCACTGCAACCAAGCTACAAGAGCTTTGTGATGAACTATAATATGCAAGGGATGGATAAGACGATTCTCGAGATCTTCGCAATGCTAAAGGCTGCGGAGGTAGAAATCAAGAAGGAGCATCAATTGTTGATGGTCAACAAGACCACCAGTTTCAAGAAAAAGGGTAAAGGGAAGAAGGGCAACTTCAAGAAGAACGGCAAGCAAGTTGCTGCTCAAGTGAAGAAGCCCAAGTCTGGACCTAAGTCTGAGACTAAGTGCTTCTACTTCAAAGGGACTGGTCACTATAAGCGGAACTGCCCCAAGTATTTGACGAAGAAGAAGGATGGCAAAGTGAAAGGTATATTTGATATACATGTTATTGATGTGTACCTTACTAATGCTCGCAGTAGCTCCTGGGTATTTGATACTGGTCCTGTTGCTAATATTTGCAACTCGAAACAGGGGCTACGGATTAAGCGAAGATTGGCTAAGGACGAGGTGACGATGCGTGTGGGAAATGGTTCCAAAGTCGATGTGATCGCCGTCGGCACGCTACCTCTACATCTACCTTTGGGATTAGTTTTAGACCTAAATAATTGTTATTTGGTGCCAGCGTTGAGCATGAACATTATATCTAGATCTTGTTTGACGCGAGACGGCTATTCATTTAAATCAGAGAATAATGGTTGTTCTATTTATATGAATAATATCTTTTATGGTCATGCATCCTTGATGAGTGGACTGTTTTTACTAAATCTTGATAGTAGTGATACACATGTTCATAGTATTGAAGCCAAAAGATATAAGTTTAATAATGATAGTGCAACTTATTTGTGGCACTATCGTTTAGGTCATATTGGTGTAAAGCGCATGAAGAAACTCCATGTTGATGGACTTTTGGAATCACTTGATTATGAATCACTTGATGCTTGCGAACCATGCCTCATGGGCAAGATGACTAAGACTCCGTTCTCCGGAACAATGGAGCAAGCAACAGACTTGCTGGAAATAATACATACTAATGTATGCGGTCCGATGAGTGTTGATGCTCACGGCGGGTATCGTTATTTTCTTAGCTTCACAGATGATTTGAGAAGATATGGGTATATCTCCTTGATGAAAAATAAGTCTAAAACATTTGAAAAGTTCAAAGAATTTGAGAGTGAAGTGGAAAACTTTCTTAACAAGAAAATTAAGTTTCTAGATCTGATCGTGGAGGTCAATATTTGAGTTATGAGTTTGGTCTTCATTTGAAACAATGCGAAATAGTTTCGCAACTCACGCCACCTGGAACACCACAACGTATATGGTGTGTTCGAACGTCGTAAGCGCACTTTATTAGATATGGTGCGATCTATGATGTCTCTCACTGATTTACCTCCATTGTTTTGGGGTTATGCTTTAGAGACGGCTGCATTCACGTTAAATAGGGCACCATCAAAATCCATTGAGACGACACCTTATGAACTATGGTTTGGCAAGAAACCCAAATTGTCGTTTCTTAAAGTTTGGGGATGCGATGCGTTTGTGAAAAAGCTTCAACCTGATAAGCTCGAATCCAAATCGGAGAAATGTGTGTTCATAGGATACCCAAAGTAAACTGTTGGGTACACCTTCTATCATAGATCCGAAGGCAAGATATTCGTTTCTAAGAATGGATCCTTCCTAGAGAAGGAGTTTCTCTCGAAAGAAGTGAGTGGGAGGAAAGTAGAACTTGACGAGGTAATTGTACCTACTCCCTTATTGGAAAGTAGTTCATCACAGAAATCAGTTCCAGTGATTCCTACAGCAGTAAGTGAGGAAACTAATGATGATGATCATGAAACTTCTAATCAAGTTACTACCGAACCTCGTAGGTCAACCAGAGTAAGATCCGCACCAGAGTGGTACGGTAATCCTGTTCTGGAGGTCATGTTACTTGACCATGACGAACCTACGAACTATGAGGAAGCGATGATGAGCCCAGATTCCGCAAAATGGCTTGGGGCCATGAAATCTGAGATGGGATCCATGTATGAGAACAAAGTATGGACTTTGGTTGACTTGCCCGATGATCGGCAGGCCATAGAGAATAAATGGATCTTCAAGAAGAAGACTGACGCTAACGGTAATGTTACTGTCTACAAAGCTCGACTTGTTGCAAAAGGTTTTTGACAAGTTCAAGGAGTTGACTACGATGAGACCTTCTCACCCGTAGCGATGCTTAAGTCCGTCCGAATCATGTTACCAATTTCCACATTTTATGAATATGAAATTTGGCAAATGGATGTCAAAACTGCATTTCTTAATGGATATGTTAAAGAAGAGTTGTATATGATGCAACCAGAAGGTTTTGTCGATCCAAAAGGTGCTAGCAAAGTGTGCAAACTCCAGCGATCCATTTATGGACTGGTGCAAGCCTCTCGGAGTTGGAGTATACGCTTTGATAGTGTGATCAAAGCATATGGTTTTATACAGACTTTTGGAGAAGCCTGTATTTACAAGAAAGTGAGTGGAGGCTCTGTAGCATTTCTGATATTATATGTGGATGGCATATTGTTGATCGAAAATGATACTGAATTTCTAAATAGCATAAAAGGATACTTGAATAAGAATTTTTCAATGAAAGACCTCGGTGAAGCTGCTTATATATTGGGCATCAAGATCTATAGAGATAGATCAAGACGCTTAATTGGACTTTCACAAAGCACATACCTTGATAAAGTTTTGAAGAAGTTCAAAATGGATCAAGCAAAGAAAGGGTTCTTGCCTGTGTTACAAGGTGTGAAGTTGAGTCAGACTCAATGCCCGACCACTGCAGAAGATAGAGAGAAAATGAAAGTCATTCCCTATGCTTCAGCCATAGGTTCTATCATGTATGCAATGTTGTGTACCAGACCTGATGTGTGCCTTGCTATTAGTTTAGCAGGGAGGTACCAAATTAATCCAGGAGTGGATCACTGGACAGCGGTCAAGAACATCCTGAAATACCTGAAAAGGACTAAGGATATGTTTCTCGTTTATGGAGGTGACAAAGAGCTCGTCATAAACGGTTATGTCAATGCAAGCTTTGACACTGGTCCGGATGACTCTAAGTCACAAATCGGATACATATTTTTATTGAATGGTGGAGCTGTTAGTTGGTGCAGTTCCAAGTAGAGCGTCGTGGCGGGATCTACGTGTGAAGTGGAGTACATAGCTGCTTCGGAAGCAGCAAATGAAGGAGTATGGATGAAGGAGTTCATATCCGATCTAGGTGTCATACCTAGTGCATCGGGTCCAATGAAAATCTTTTGTGACAATACTGGTGCAATTGCCTTAGCAAAGGAATCCAGATTTCACAAGAGAACCAAGCACATCAAGAGACGCTTTAATTCCATCCGCGATCAAGTCAAGGAGGGAGACATAGATATTTGCAAGATACATACGGATCTGAATGTTGCAGACCCGTTGACTAAGCCTCTCTCACAAGCAAAACATGATCAGCACCAAGACTCCATGGGTGTTAGAATCATCACAATGTAATCTAGATTATTGACTCTAGTGCAAGTGGGAGGCTAAAGGAAATATGCCCTAGAGGCAATAATAAAGTTGTTATTTATATTTACTTATATCATGATAAATGTTTATTATTCATGCTAGAATTGTATTAACCGGAAACTTAGTACATGCGTGAATACATAGACAAACGGAGTGTCACTAGTATGCCTCTACTTGACTAGCTCGTTGATCAAAGATGGTTAAGTTTCCTAGCCATGGATAAAGAGTTGTCAGTTGATAAACGTGATCACATCATTAGAGAATGATGTGATTGACTTGACCCATCCATTATCTTAGCACAATGATCGTTTAGTTTGTTGCTATTGCTTTGTCCATAACTTATACATGTTCCTATGACTATGAGATTATGCGACTCCCGAATACCGGAGGAACACTTATTGTGCTATCAAACGTCACAACATAACCAGGTGACTATAAATATGCTCTACAGGTGTCTCCGATGGTGTTTGTTGAGTTGACATAGATCACTCCGTGTATCGGAGAGGTATCTCTGGGCCCTCTCGGTAATGCACATCACTATAAGCCTTGCAAGCAATGTGACTAATGAGTTAGTTACGGGATGTTGCATTACGGAACGAGTAAAGAGACTTGCCGGTAATGAGATTGAACTAGGTATGATGATACCGACGATCGAATCTCGGGCAAGTAGCATATCGATGACAAAGGGATATGTTGGAATGCGGTTTGACCGATAAAGATCTTCATAGAATACGTTGGAACCAATATAAGCATCCAGGTTCCGCTATTGGTTATTGACCAGAGATGAGTCTCGATTATGTCTACATAGTTCTCGAACCCATAGGGTCCGCATGCTTAACGTTCGGTGACGATCGGTATTATGAGTTTATGTGTTTTGATGTACCGACGGTAGTTCGGAGTCTCGAATGTGATCATGTACATGACAAGGAGTCTCAAAATGGTCGAGACATAAAGATTGATATATTGGACGGCTATATTCGGACACTGGAAGTGTTCCAGGTGATTTCGGAGAAAACCGGAGTGTCGGAGGGTTACCAGAACCCCCCGGGGAACTAGTAGGCCTAGATGGGCCTTAGTGGAGAAAGAGAGGGGCTGCCAGGGCAGGCCGTGCGCCCCCTCCCCCTTGAGTCCGAATTGGACTAGGAGGGGGTGGCGCGCCCCTTTCCTTTCCCTCTCCCACTCCTTCCTTCCCCCTCCTAGTAGGACTAGGAAAGGAGGAATCCTACTCCTACTAGGAGGAGGATTCCTCCCCTCCTTGGCGCGCCCTAGGGCCGGCCGTCCTCCCCCTTGCTCCTTTATATACGGGGGCAGGGGACACCCTAGAACACACAAGTTGACATTGTTTAGCCGTGTGTGGTGCCCCCCTCCACCATAATCCACCTCGGTCATATCGTCGTAGTGCTTAGGCGAAGCCCTACGCCGGTAACTTCATCATCACCATCATCACGCCATCGTGCTGACGAAGCTCTCCCTCGACACTTAGCTAGATCAAGAGTTCGTGGGACGTCACCAAGCCGAACGTGTGCAGATCGTGGAGGTGCCGTACATACTAGGATTGATCGGATCGTGAAGACGTACAACTACATCAACCACGTTGTCATAATGCTTCCGCTTATGGTTTACGAGGGTACGTGGACTACACTCCCCCCTCTCGTTGCTATGCAACACCTAGATAGATCTTGTGTGTGCGTAGGAATTTTTTTGAAATTACCACGTTCCCCAACACCGTGATGGTCTCTTTTCGGCGGAGTCCGGGAAATGAACACGGTTGGGTTATGTATGAACGTAAGTAGATCAGGATCATTTCTTGATCGCTTCTAGCTTACGACCGTTGCGTAGTTTCTCATCTTACTCTTTTACTCGTATGTTAGCCACCATATTTTCTTAGCGCTTGCTGCAACTCCATCTCATAACCACATCCTACCCATAAGTTTAAATAGTCTTGATCTCATGGATTTTAAAGTTGCTGAGTCCTCGTGACTCACAGATACTACCAAAACAGTTGCAGGTGCCGATGATACCAGTGCCGGTGATGCCACTGAACTCAAGTGGGAGTTCGACGAGGGCCTTGGTCGTTACTACGTGTCTTTTCTGAATGATCAGTAGTGGTGCCCAGTTGAGACAATCGGGATTTAACATTTGGGGTTGTCTTATTTTCATTTGGTTTCGTCTGTAGTCGGACTATGTGTGTACTCTGAATGTTGTATGATTTATTTGATCATTGTGTGACGTGGCGATTGTAAGCCAACTATTTATCATTGTTCTTGTACATGGGATTGTGTGAAGATGACCCTTCTTGCGACAAAACCAAAATGCGGTTATGCCTCTAAGTCGTGCCTTGACATATGGGAGATATAGCCGCATCTTGGGTGTTATAACAAATTATCTAGCTTTTTCTTCAAGGAGCTTATTAATTTGAGCTAGCTCATTCGGCTTCAACGGTGATAAAAAGGGCAGCCCGGTGCACGTAGCTCCCACTTGTGCAGGGTCCGGGGATGGGTCTGGCTACTTTGGGTCTTCACTCTTCAGTACACAGCTTTTCCTTACATTTCTGCAAGAGGTTGTTTCCAAGCAACAACTATACCAATGTGCCAAGGCTCCCCTTCTCAGCTTCAGCGATGATAAGTGTCCTTTTGACAAGTGCCCTTAAAAGATTTGTGGGGAAGGAACTTCGCAATGTGGTTTCTTTTGCTCCCGAAAAAGAAGTCATTGGGACTTACTATTCAGCATTGATAACATAGCTATCCGTATTTCAGCTACACATTGCCATATTAGTGACTAGTTCCACATCATTGCTATCTTGTAAAAATGTTATCAGGACAAAAATTACAAAATTAGCACAAGACATTTCAGAAATGCTAAAAATCTGATGTCAACTTTTTACGCATGGCAAATTGAATGTTTTTTATGGCAAATTACGTGTCACGAGCATGGAAATCTTGGCACAAAAAATTGAACATGCCAGGGTTGGCCATGTTTGCTTAAGGGAATTGACAGGCTTGCGACACGTAATTTTTCATAAAAAACGTTCAATTTGTCATGTTAGAAAATCTGACATCAGATTTGTAGCGGGGTAGACATTTTTGGGGTTGTCATGGAATGTCTCACAAGGCAATAGAGGTAGTCCATTTTCTTGGTGAACTGAAAACTGCAGGGCAAGCCCCAACAGTAAATTGTAGTATTCAATATCGGTAGTCCATGGATCAAAATAGTTGCCATATTTCTAATTTCAACTAGGAGGAACCACTATCATATCTTGGCAGTGTAAGTGTTGCAGCAAAAAAAGGATATTCATGAATACAAAGGATACTAACCTGTTCCAGGGGTCGTCTGGCAATGTTATAGCAGGGGTGCTCATGGTATCGTGTCTCCGTCCAAAACTGGAGAAACACACAATACAAATACTAAATAAATAAAGAGATAATGACACGAATGTTTTTTAATAATGCACTTCACAATGCTTTTCCACTTTCCACCACTCATCTTATGCGAGTTGAAACATCGGTATAGTTGTAGATGTATAGAAGTCAATACCGCTTCACAGCGTTCAATCCACCGGTCACATGCTCGACCAACAACCTAATGGAAATACACAATAAGTTATATACTATTCACTCAAATATATACACTACTTTATTGAATCGTGAAACACGAAATATCTTACGCATCTGAAAGCATCTGGCTGAGATCTATCCTTCAACGACAAGATTGACCGATAATCCTGACATCAGTTGCAAGTAGAATTTAGGATGAATAACCTAAAATGTGCCCCTCTGTCATGGAAGCCCCTGGTGCCGACTCTGTCGACCGCCGGGCGACCCTCTCCGGCGAGCGTGTGTCCTCTGGTGACCGTTGGCTCAGCTCAGAGAGCGAGTCCTCGATGCGCTCATACAGGGACGTTGCCCTCACCCCGCCGGCCATTGTTGCGTCGCCGGCAGCTAGGGCCCCTGGCCGCACCTCGCCGGCTACCCGCGTGCCCGCCAGGCAATGCCTGGGCCCCCGCTCGGAAGTCCACCGTGTCTCTGGGGAGCTGTGCTCGACGCTGATGGGTTCTAGCAACTGCGGCGCAGGAACCGCCACTGTCGCCCGAGCCAGGACACCATGCCGCCGCAACCCGTCACCGGAGGAGATTGCCAAGTTGTGCTTTCGCTGCCTCGACCACTACCATCGGGTGCGTGACCGCACCAATGACATCCAATGCAGGCACCGCCTCGCCTCGGGCCATGAGTCCCGCGACTGCGACTACCGGCGCAACGGCAGCGCGCGGCCTCACCGTGACACCCCTGGAAGAGATAGCCCGCCCCCGGCCCCCCCTGCGCGTCGTCGCGCCGACACCCCACCGGTGTGCTCCCCCCGCTGGCCCCTCCTCCCCTGCTGCGCTCTGACTTGTCCGTGCGGGTCATCATGGTGCAGTCCATGGAGATGAAGGAGGCTGAGCGGGTCCTTGGTCGCGCTATGGTGGCCTCCATCTCCGGCAACAGGCCGAAGGTGGCCACGGCCGAGGTGGCCGAGCTGCTCTACCGCTCCCTCGAGCTCTCCGCAGGCGACCTCACCGTCCACGAGCACCACCCCAAGGACTTCCTCATCCTCTTCTCCTCCCTGGACACCATGCATCGTCTCAATGCCGAGCACTTCATCAGCTCGCCACGTTTCGCGTTGTCGCTGCGGCCATGGTGCAAGCTTGCACATGCTGGCACCGTCGGGTTCGAACACCACGTCGAAATCGAGCTCCGCGGCATCCCTGCCCAAGCCTGGCATCTCTTCACCGTCGAGCACATCCTCGAGGAGAGTTGCTGGATCGAGAGGCTGCATCCTCGCACACGCTCTCATGAGGACCCGGCCGTCTTCCGCCTGTCCGACCGCATGCATGACCCCGCCGACATCCGCCGCCGCCATTCTGGAGACCGTCGAACTGCTACCGGCTCGTGTACCCTCGGAGATGCCGGAGGTCAGGACGCTCACGTACCCCATCTCCATCGCGCTCGCATGTGATTCCCCGCTCAGGGTGCCCCCTCCCGGTGTCCAGGCCAATGACGACCTCGACCGAGGTGGCGCCGGCAATGGGCATGGCCAAGGCCAGGGCCCCGGACCTGGATGGGCACGACGCCACGACCGGAAGCGCAGGCTTACTGACGCAACTCCGGGCGGCCGGGCCGACGGCATGGTCATGGATGTGTTTGCCTGGCACGCCTGCGGCCGCTCGAGGCGGGCCGACAGGACGAACACAGCGACCTCCTGGCCCAGGCCGACGACGACGGCGGCGGTGCCGCCAGCCCGTCCATCGAGGGAAGGCATGCTGTCATGGCCAGGTCAGCAAGGCCCCGCTCGTTATCGTCACTGGGCTAAAAGAGGAAAAGGAGGAAAAAGAAGGGGCCCGCGGCAGAAGGCTTTGGCCGCAGGCCCGACGCGAGCGGCTGTCGCACCCGCTGACGGCCTGAGGACGATTGCGCAGAGGCCAGCTGGCGAGCTCCCTCTAGTCATTGGCGTTCCGGAAGGCCCTGGAATTTCAAACACCGGCTCCTCCACCATCTTGAGGACGATCCTGCCAGACCCACCCCTGTCGCGGCTGATCCAACGCCATGTCGGGACCTTTCCCTTTTGAGCCAGGTCCCAGACTCGCAGCCTGTGGTGCCAGAGGCTTCAGGACTGGCAGGATCGAGTGCCGCCTTGTTGGGGCAAAGTGGCATATCGCCCACTCCTGTCGCCCTGGCGGGCCCAGGAATCTCTGCTGACCGGTCATCGCAGCCCCATGATCCCACAACAGCGGTTTCGGCGGGAGGAGGCACACTCGTTACCCCCCCCCCCCGCCCGCTAACACGCCTGCGCCCTCTTCTGAAGTTGGGGTCCCCCCTCATCCCATGGCTACTGATGGACCAAATGTAGTTGGACCACCCACTGCTGAGCCCACACCTCCAGCACCGCTGCCCCTTGTGGCTGCTCCCGGAACCCCCGTCACTGGATCTCCGGAGGCCAAGGCCCAAAGCCCAATTTCCATACTGCAACAGCCTTGGGGTCACTTTACGCCCGCGCCCAATGGTAATCACCGCTCGCCTGCCCCTAGACCCCGTTCTCCAGCATCTGGACGGTTTGCCTCGCCGCCAATCACGATGTGGCGATCGCGCAGCCGTGCAACCACGCAGCAGGCATGTACACTCAGCGAGTTTCTGGCCGCGGCCACGAAGCACATCAGCACGTCGTTGCCGACACCCGGGAAGCGGCCACGTCGCCCCCTCAACTTTGCCCCACGGTGAGGCCATTCCGCGGCTGCCGCCACGCCTGCGGCGCCGCCTCCGACAGTAGAACGGAGGGCCCATGTGTAGATCCTGCGCACCCTAGGGATTGTAGGCACCAACCAGAAGATCACAACCATTGAGATGAAAGCCTACGACGACATGTTCACGGCGCTGGTCCCACTATCTGTGCTCAAGGCCATCGCTGCCCTAGTCGATCGGGAGATCCCAGCATGCTTCACCTCTTCCACGCGTGAGGCCGTCGCTTGCGAGAGCTAGGTCCACCGGTCCACTCATCGTCGACCCCTTGTTCATGGATCACGGACTAAATATCGCAGTTTGGAATGTTCGCGACCTTAACTCGCGCGCTCGGCGTAGTGCCATCCGTTCTCTGTTGGGCACTACCGGCGCCTCCATTGTATGCTTACAAGAAACTAAGATGACTTTGATCTACTCGCGCATTGTGCTAGACATCCTCAGCTCCGAGTTCGACGACTACACTTACCTCCCGGCCGATGGCAAATGGGGCGACATCCTCCTCGCCTGAAAGAGAAGAGTTGTCACGATCTCTGATCCCCTGCTCACCCAGAACGCGCTCATGGCCAAGGTGTCCGCGGCCTCCGGGACGCGTGGTGGCCGACAACGGTCTACGGACCCCAGGATGACGCAGACAAAATCCTATTCCTCCAGGAACTATGTGATATACGTGCGGCCTGCCCCGGCCCATGGATGATATGTGGAGATTTCAATCTCATATACCGCGCTGAGGACAAAAACATGGGTGGCCTGCATCGGCGAATGATGGGAAGATTTCACTGCTCCATCAGCGACCTTGCCTTGAAGGAGATATAGCCCAACGGGCGTTGCTTCACGTGGTCGAATTAGCAATCGCCGCCCACGCTGGTGCACCCTAACCGCGTTCTTTGCACCTCTGATTGGGAAGATGCGCATAGCGAATGTCACCTCCGATGCCTTGCTTCGGTCATGTTAGACCACTGCCCGTTGCTGTTGGATTGATCTCCCATGCCGACGGTGAAGGAAATATGCCCTAGAGGCAATAATAAAGTTATTATTTATTTCCTTATTTCATGATAAATGTTTATTATTCATGCTAGAATTGTAATAGCCGGAAACATAATACATGTGTGAATACATAGACAAACACAGTGTCACTAGTATGTCTCTACTTGACTAGCTCATTGATCAAAGATGGTTAAGTTTCCTAACCATAGATATGAGTTGTTATTTGATCAATGGGATCACATCATTAGGAGAATGATGTGATTGACTTGACCCATTCCGTTAGCTTAGCACTTGATTGTTTGTTTACTGCTATTGCTTTCTTCATGACTTATACATGTTCTTATGACTATGAGATTATGCAACTCCCGAATACCGGAGGAACACTTTGTGTGCTACCAAACATCACAACGTAATTGGGTGATTATAAAGGTGCTCTACAGGTGTCTCTGATGGTACTTGTTGAGTTGGCATAGATCAAGATTAGGATTTATCACTCCGATTGTTGGAGAGGTATCTTTGGGCCCTCTCGGTAATACACATCACTATAAGCCTTGCAAGCATGATAACTAATGAGTTAGTTACGGGATGATGTATTACGGAATGAGTAAAGAGACTTACCAGTAATGAGACTAAACTAGGTATTGGATACCGACGATCGAATCTCGGGCAAGTAACATACCGATGACAAAGAGAACAACGTATAGTGTTATGCGGTTTGACCGATAAAGATCTTCGTAGAATATGTAGGAACCAATATGAGAATCCAGGTTCCGCTATTGGTTATTGACCAAAGACATGTCGCGGTCATGTCTACATAGTTCTCGAACCCGTAGGGTCCGCACGCTTAAAGTTCTGTGACGATCGATTTTAGTTTATATGTTTTGATGTACCGAAGGTAGTTTGGAGTCCCGGATTTGATCACGGACATGACGAGGAGTCTTGAAATGGTCGAGACATAAAGATTGATATATTGGAAGCCTACATTTGGACATCGGAATAGTTCCGGGTGAAATTGGGATTTTACCGGAGTACCGGAGGGGTTACCGGAACCCCCCGGGGACTAATGGGCCTTGTTGGGCCATAAGGGAAAGAGAGAGGGGTCGGCCTAGGGCAGGCAGCATGCCCCCTTCCCCCTGTCCGAAATGGACTAGGAGAAGGGGGGGCGCCCCCCTTTCATTCTCTTTTTCTCCCTGCCTTTCCCCCTCCTAGTAGGAGTAGGAAAGGGAGGAATCCTACTCCTACTAGGAGGAGGATTCCTCCTCCTAGGCGCGCCAACAAGGGCCGGCCGGCCTCCCCCTTGCTCATTTATATACAGGGGCAGGGGGCACCTCTAGACACCCAAGTTGATCACAAAGATCTCTCCCAGCCGTGTGCGGTGCCCCCCTCCACCATAATCCACCTCGGTCATACTGTAGCGGTGTTTAGGCGAAGCCCTGCTGCGGTAGCTTCATCAACATCGTCACCACGCCGTCGTGCTGACAAAACTCTTCCCCGAGCTCTGCTGGATCGTGAGTTCGCGGGACATCACCGAGTTGAACGTGTGCTGAACGTGACGTTCTTTCTGTACTGAGGATGGGTCGATCGTGAAGACGTACGACTACATCAACCGCGTTGTCATAACACTTCCGCTTAACGGTCTACGAGGGTACGTGGATGACACTCTACCCTCTCGTTGCTATGCATCACCATGATCCTGCGTGTGCGTAGGAAATTTTTGAAATTACTGCGTTCCCCAACAGTGGTATCAGAGCCTGGTTTTATGCGTAGATGTTATATGCACGATTAGAACACAAGTGAGTTGTGGGCGATACAAGTCATACTGCTTACCAGCATGTCATACTTTGGTTCAACGGTATTGTTGGATGAAGCGGCCCGGACAGACATTACGCGTATACTTACGTGAGAATGGTTCTACAGACGTGCTTTGCACACAGGCGGCTGGCGGGTGTCAGTTTCTCCAACTTTAGTTGAACCGAGTGTGGCTACGCCCGGTCCTTGAGAAGGTTAAAACAGCACCAACTTGACGAACTATCGTTGTGGTTTTGATGCGTAGGTAAGAAAAGTTCTTGCTCAGCCCATAGCAGCCACGTAAAACTTGCAACAACAAAGTAGAGGACGTCTAACTTGTTTTTGCAGGGCATGTTGTGATGTGATATGGTCAAGACATGATGCTATATTTATTGTATGAGATGATCATGTTTTGTAACGGAGTTATCAGCAACTGGCAGGAGCCATATGGTTGTCGCTTTATTGTATGCAATCCAATCGCCATGTAATTGCTTCACTTTATCACTAAGCGGTAGCGATAGTCGTAGAAGCAATAGTTGGCGAGACAACAATGATGCTACGATGGAGATCAAGGTGTCGCGCCGTGATGATGATCATGACGGTGCTTCGGAGATGGAGATCACAAGCACAAGATGATGATGGCCATATCATGTCACTTATATTGATTGCATGTGATGTTTATCCTTTATGCATCTTATTCTGCTTTGTTTGACGGTAGCATTATAAGATGATCTCTCACTAAATTTCAAGATAAAAGTGTTCTTCCTGAGTATGCACCGTTGCCAAAGTTCGTCGTGCCGAGACACCATGTGATGATCGGGTGTGATAAGCTCTACGTCCATCTACAACGGGTGCAAGCCAGTTTTGCACACGCAGAATACTCGGGTTAAACTTGACGAGCCTAGCATATGCAGATATGGCCTCGGAACACTGAGACCGAAAGGTCGAGCGTGAATCATATAGTAGATATGATCAACATAGTGATGTTCACCATTGAAAACTACTCCATTTCACGTGATGATCGGTTATGGTTTAGTTGATATGGATCACGTGATCACTTAGATGATTAGAGGGATGTCTATCTAAGTGGGAGTTCTTAAGTAATATGATTAATTGAACTTAAATTTATCATGAACTTAGTACCTGATAGTATTTTGCTTATCTATGTTGTTGTAGATAGATGGCCCGTGTTGTTGTTCCGTTGAATTTTAATGCGTTCCTTGAGAAAGCAAAGTTGAAAGATGATGGTAGCAATTACACGGACTGGGTCCGTAACTTGAGGATTATCCTCATTGCTGCACAGAAGAATTACGTCCTGGAAGCACCGCTGGGTGCCAGGCCTGCTGCAGATGCTGCTGACAACGTTAAGAACGTTTGGCAGAGTAAAGCTGATGACTACTCGATAGTTCAGTGTGCCATGCTTTACGGCTTAGAACCGGGACTTCAACGACGTTTTGAACGTCATGGAGCATATGAGATGTTCCAGGAGTTGAAGTTAATATTTCAAGCAAATGCCCGGATTGAGAGATATGAAGTCTCCAATAAGTTCTATAGCTGCAAGATGGAGGAGAATAGTTCTGTCAGTGAGCATATACTCAAAATGTCTGGGTATCATAATCACTTGACTCAACTGGGAGTTAATCTTCCTGTTGATAGTGTCATTGACAGAGTTCTTCAATCACTGCCACCAAGCTACAAAAGCTTCGTGATGAACTATAATATGCAAGGGATGAATAAGACTATTCCCGAGCTCTTCGCGATGCTAAAGGCTGCGGAGGTAGAAATCAAGAAGGAGCATCAAGTGTTGATGGTCAATAAAACCACCAGTTTCAAGAAAAAGGGCAAAGGGAAGAAGAAGGGGAACTTCAAGAAGAACGGCAAACAAGTTGCTGCTCAGGAGAAGAAACCCAAGTCTGGACCTAAGCCTGAGACTGAGTGCTTCTACTGCAAACAGACTGGTCACTGGAAGCGGAACTGCCCCAAGTATTTGGCGGATAAGAAGGATGGCAAGGTGAACAAAGGTATATGTGATATACATGTTATTGATGTGTACCTTACCAGAGCTCGCAGTAGCACCTGGGTATTTGATACTGGTTCTGTTGCTAATATTTGCAACTCAAAACAGGGACTACGGATTAAGCGAAGACTGGCTAAGGACGAGGTGACGATGCGCGTGGGAAATGGTTCCAAAGTCGATGTGATCGCCGTCGGCACGCTACCTCTACATCTACCTTCGGGATTAGTTTTAGACCTAAATAATTGTTATTTGGTGCCAGCGTTAAGCATGAACATTATATCTGGATCTTGTTTGATGCGAGACGGTTATTCATTTAAATCTGAGAATAATGGTTGTTCTATTTATATGAGTAATATCTTTTATGGTCATGCACCCTTAAAGAGTGGTCTATTCTTGTGAATCTCGATAGTAGTGATACACATATTCATAATATTGAAGCCAAAAGATGCAGAGTTGATAATGATAGTGCAACTTATGTGTGGCACTGCCGTTTGGGTCATATTGGTATAAAGCGCATGAAGAAACTCCATACTGATGGACTTTTGGAATCACTTGATTATGAATCACTTGGTACTTGCGAACCATGCCTTATGGGCAAGATGACTAAAATGCCGTTCTCCGCAACTATGGAGCGAGCAACAGATTTGTTGGAAATCATACATACTGATGTAGGTGGTCCGATGAATATTGAGGCTCGCGGCGGGTATCGTTATTTTCTCACCTTCACAGATGATTTGAGCAGATATGGGTATATCTACCTAATGAAACATAAGTCTGGAACATTTGAAAAGTTCAAAGAATTTCAGAGTGAAGTGGAAAATGATCGTAACAAGAAAAAAAGTTTCTACGATCTGATCGTGGAGGAGAATATTTGAGTTACGAGTTTGGCCTACATTTGAAACAATGCGGAATAGTTTCGCAACTCACGCCAGCCGGAACACCACAGCGTAATGGTGTGTCGAACGTCGTAATCGTACTTTACTAGATATGGTGCGATATATGATGTCTCTTACTGATTTACCGCTATCGTTTTGGGGTTATGCTTTAGAGACGGCTGCATTCACGTTAAATAGGGCACCAACAAAATCCGTTGAGACGACGCCTTATGAACTATGGTTTGGCAGGACACCAAAGTTGTCGTTTCTTAAAGTTTGGGGGTGCGATGCTTATGTGAAAAAGCTTCAACCTGATAAGCTCGAACCCAAATCGGAGAAATGTGTCTTCATAGGATACCCAAAGGAAACTATTGGGTACACCTTCTATCACAGATCCGAAGGCAAGATATTCGTTGCTAAGAATGGATCCTTTCTAGAGAAGGAGTTTCTCTCGAAAGAAGTGAGTGGGAGGAAAGTAGAACTTGATGAGGTAACTGTACCTGCTCCCTTATTGGAAAGTAGTTCATCACAGAAACCGGTTCCTGTGACATCTACACCAATTAGTGAGGAAGCTAATGATGATGATCATGAAACTTCAGATCAAGTTACTACCGAACCTCGTAGGTCAACCAGAGCAAGATCCGCACCAGAGTGGTACGGTAATCTAGTTCTGGAGGTCGTGTTACTTGACCATGACGAACCTACGAACTATGAGGAAGTGATGATGAGCCCAGATTCCGCAAAATGGCTTGAGGCCATGAAATCTGAGATGGGATCCATGTATGAGAACAAAGTGTGGACTTTGGTTGACTTGCCCGATGATCGACAAGCCATCGAGAACAAATGGATCTTCAAGAAGAAGACAGACACTGACGGTAATGTTACTGTCTACAAAGCTCGACTTGTTGCAAAAGGTTTTCAACAAGTTCAAGGAGTTGACTACGATGAGACCTTCTCACCCGTAGCGATGCTTAAGTCCCTCTGAATCATGTTAGCAATTGCCGCATTTTATGATTATGAAATTTGGCAAATGGATGTAAAGACTGCATTCCTGAATGGATTTCTGGAAGAAGAGTTGTATATGATGCAACCTGAAGGTTTTATCGATCCAAAGGGAGCTAACAAAGTGTGCAAGCTCCAGCGATCCATTTGTGGACTGGTGCAAGCCTCTCGGAGTTGGAATAAACGTTTTGATAGTGCGATCAAAGCATATGGTTTTATACAGACTTTTGGAGAAGCCTGTATTTACAAGAAAGTGAGTGGGAGCTCTGTAGCATTTCTAATATTATATGTGGATGACATATTGTTGATTGGAAATGATATAGAATTTCTGGACAGCATAAAAGGATACTTGAATAAAAGTTTTTCAATGAAAGACCTCGGTGAAGCTGCTTATATATTGGGCATCAAGATCTATAGAGATAGATCAAGACGCTTAATTGGACTTTCACAAAGCACATACCTTGATAAAGTTTTGAAGAAGTTCAAAATGGATCAAGCTAAGAAAGGGTTCTTGCCTGTGTTACAAGGTGTGAAGTTGAGTAAGACTCAATGCCCGACCACTGCAGAAGATAGAGAGAAAATGAAAAGTGTTCCCTATGCTTCAGCCATAGGCTCTATCATGTATGCAATGCTGTGTACCAGACCTGATGTGTGCCTTGCTATTAGCCTAGCAGGGAGGTACCAAAGTAATCCAGGAGTGGATCACTGGACAGCGGTCAAGAACATCCTGAAGTACCTGAAAAGGACCAAGGATATGTTTCTCGTTTATGGAGGTGACAAAGAGCTCATCGTAAATGGTTACGTTGATGCAAGCTTTGACACTGATCCGGACGATTCTAAATCGCAAACCGGATACGTGTTTATATTAAACGGTGGAGCTGTCAGTTGGAGCAGTTCTAAACAGAGCGTCGTGGCGGGATCTACATGTGAAGCGGAGTACATTGCTGCTTCGGAAGCAGCGAATGAAGGAGTTTGGATGAAGGAGTTCATATCCGATCTAGGTGTCATACCTAGTGCATCGGGTCCAATGAAAATCTTTTGTGACAATACTGGTGCAATTGCCTTGGCAAAGGAATCCAGATTTCACAAGAGAACCAAGCACATCAAGAGACGCTTCAACTCCATCCGGGATCAAGTCCAGGTGGGAGACATAGAGATTTGCAAGATACATACGGATCTAAATGTTGCAGACCCGTTGACTAAGCCTCTTCCACGAGCAAAACATGATCAGCACCAAGGCTCCATGGGTGTTAAAATCATTACTGTGTAATCTAGATTATTGACTCTAGTGCAAGTGGGAGACTGAAGGAAATATGCCCTAGAGGCAATAATAAAGTTATTATTTATTTCCTTATTTCATGATAAATGTTTATTATTCATGCTAGAATTGTATTAACCGGAAACATAATACATGTGTGAATACATAGACAAACATAGTGTCACTAGTATGCCTCTACTTGACTAGCTCATTGATCAAAGATGGTTAAGTTTCCTAACCATAGACATGAGTTGTTATTTGATCAATGGGATCACATCATTAGGAGAATGATGTGATTGACTTGACCCATTCCGTTAGCTTAGCACTTGATCGTTTGTTTACTGCTATTGCTTTCTTCATGACTTATACATGTTCTTATGACTATGAGATTATGCAACTCCCGAATACCGGAGGAACACTTTGTGTGCTACCAAACGTCACAACGTAACTGGGTGATTATAAAGGTGCTCTACAGGTGTCTCTGATGGTACTTGTTGAGTTGGCATGGATCAAGATTAGGATTTGTCACTCCGATTGTCAGAGAGGTATCTTTGGGCCCTCTCGGTAATACACATCACAATAAGCCTTGCAAGCATGATAACTAATGAGTTAGTTACAGGATGATGTATTACGGAACGAGTAAAGAGACTTACCGGTAACAAGACTGAACTAGGTATTGGATACCGACGATCGAATCTCGGGAAGGTAACATACCGATGACAAAGAGAACAATATATAGTGTTATGCGGTTTGACCGATAAAGATCTTCGTAGAATATGTAGGAACCAATATGAGCATCTAGGTTCCGCTATTGGTTATTGACCAGAGACGTGTCTCCGACATGTCTACATAGTTCTCGAACCCATAGGGTCCGCACGCTTAAAGTTTTGTGACGATCGGTTTTATGAGTTTAGATATTTTGATGTACCGAAGGTAGTTCAGAGTCCCGGATTTTATCACGGACATGACGAGGAGTCTCGAAATGGTCAAGACGTAAATATTGATATATTGGAAGCCTACATTTGGACATCAGAATAGTTCCGGATGAAATCGGGATTTTACCGGAGTACCGGAGGGGTTACCGGAACCCCAGGGGACTAATGGGCCTTGTTGAGCCATAAGGGAAAGAGAGAGGGGCCGGCCTAGGGCAGGCAGCGCGCCCCCTTCCCTCTGTCCGAATTGGACTAGGAGAAGGGGGGCGGCACCCCCCCCCTTTCCTTCTCTTTCTCTCCCTGCCTTTCCCCCTCCTAGTAGGTGTAGGAAAGGGAGGAATCCTACTCCTACTAGGAGGGGGATTCCTCCTCCTAGGCGCGCCAACAAGGGCCGGCCAGCCTTCCCCTTGCTCCTTTATATACAGGGGCAGGGGGCACCTTTAGACACACAAGTTGATCACAAAGATCTCTCCCAGTCGTGTGCGGTGCCCCCCTCCACCATAATCCACCTCGGTCATACTGTAGCGGTGTTTAGGCGAAGCCCTGCTGCGGTAGCTTCATCAACATCGTCACCACGTCGTCGTGCTGACAAAAATCTTCCCCGATCTCTACTGGATCGTGAGTTCGCGGGACGTCACCGAGTTAAACGTGTGTTGAACATGTGCTAAACGCAGAGGTGCCGTACGTCCGGTACTGAGGATCGGTCGGTCGTGAAGACGTACGACTACATCAAGCGCGTTGTCATAACGCTTCCGCTTAATGGTCTACAAGGGTACGTGGAAGACACTCTCCCCTCTTGTTGCTATGCATCACCATGATCCTGCATGTGCGTAGGAAATTTTTGAAATTACTACGTTCCCCAACAGATGGCCCACAAACGCTTCCACTTCGAGGACTACTGGCTTCTGCTGGACGGCTTGCACGACACCGTTGCCGCGGCTTGGAGCTCGGTGCACGATGACGACCCCTTCCGACGGCTGGTCAAGCGCCTTTAAGCTACTGCTTGCTGCCTCTCGAGTTGGAGTGACAAGTCCACAGAGAATGTTTGGGAGAAGCTTTCCATATCCTGCGAGCTGATCTTGTGCTTCGACAACGCGCGTGAGGACCGGGTGCTCTCGCCACCGAAGGAGTGGCTATGCAAGCAGCTCAAGCTCGCCTACCTCGGCATGGCATCCATGGAACGCACGATCGCTAGACAACGTGCCCGCATCGCGACTCTCAAGGACGGCGACGCCAACATGAGCTTCTTCCACCGGCAATGCTCCTACCGACGGTAGAAGAACCGCGTGTAGAGCCTTGCCGTGGACGGGTAGGTGCTCACGGATCACGAGGAGATGGCCAACTCAGCGTTCTCGCATTTTGATGGCTTGCTGGGCACCGCCATTGACCGGTAGCACACCCTGGACCTTTCCCAGCTCATTAAACCCGGCGACCTCGCATGCCTTGACGCACCTTTCAGCCTGGAGGAGATATGGGAGGCGGTCAAACGCATGCCGGCGCGCAAAGCGCCCGGACTGGATGGCTTCACCACGGAGTTTTTGCGCGCTTGTTGGAGCATCATCCGGCAGGACATCTAGGACATTTTCAAGCTTCTCTACGCACTGCGAGGGCATGGGTTCAGCAAGCTTAACCAAGCATTGCTAACCTTGCTTCCCAAACGCGCAGATGGCCACAAGCTCGGCGACTATCGACCGATCTGCCTGATCACATAGTGGCCAAGATCTTCGCGAAGGTCCTGTCATTGCACCTTGCTCCCAAGCTTGACACCCTTGTCAATCGCAACCAAAACGCGTTCATCGCCGGACGTAGCCTCCACGACAACTTCATTCTAGTCCGGCTATCCCTCAAGCTGCTGCATCAACTTAGCGCGCAGGACCATGCTCAAACTCGACCTCACACGCGCCTTCGACTCCATCTCCTGGCCCTTCCTTTTCGAGGTGCTGCGCCAGTATGGGTTTGGAGATCAATTCCGGGAGTGGCTGGCCATCCTTTTGTCCACGGCGAGCACTCGAGTCATGCTCAACGGAGTTCCCGGCCCACCGATCTGGCATCGCCAAGGACTGAGACAAGGCGACTCTACCTCCCCACAACTCTTCATGCTGGCGGTGGACACACTTGGGAGGCTGATGCGCCGCGCCCTCCAGACCGGCATCCTCCAGCAGCTTCACCATCGATGCGCCATCCCGGCGATCTCTCTCTACGCCTACGATGTGATGCTCTTTTGCCACGCCACTACCGAGGAGATATCCGTTGTCAAAGGCATCCTGGACGTGTTTGGCACGACTTCTGGGCTCCGGGTGAATTACACCAAGAGTTCTGTCACGGTTCTTCACGGCGGTGATTCTGATGCGGGGTTGTTAGAGCTGCTTGGATGCCCCGTCGTGGCCCTGCCGGTCACTTATCTGGGCATCCCGCTCACCACCCGCCGCCCCTCCGTGGCCCAGATACAACCCCTTGTCGACGCAATGGCGGGTCGGCTCCCTACCTGGAAGGCATGGCTGATGAACAAGGCCGGACGGCTGGCGCTCGTCAAGTCGGTGCTCAGCGCGATTCCGATTCATCAACTGCTCACGTTCGCGCCACCAAAGAAAATCCTGAAGCAACTAGAGAAGATTCAGCGTGGTTTTCTTTGGGCCGGCCGCGTGGACACCCACGGTGGACACAACCACGTGAATTGGCGCCGGGTCTGCCGCCCGCTCGAATATGGAAGCCTAGGTGTCCGAGATCTTGAGCGCACCGGGCTCTCGCTCCGGCTGCGTTGGCTATGGCTTGCGCGCACGGACACAGATCGCGCATGGCAGGGGATGGACCTGCAATTTACTTCAGAGGAGCGCGCACTCTTTCACACTTCCACGGCCATGGCCATCGGGGACGCACGACCGCCCTCTTCTGGGAGGATCGCTGGTTCGGTGGCCAATTCGTCCGCGAGCTCGCGCCCATGCTCTTTCAGTGCATCCCCAAGCGTCGCCAGAAGTCGAGAACGGTGGCGGAGGCCATGACCGGCAACAGCTGGGCATGCGACATCCATGGACTGCTCGGCCTTCCCGAGATTTTACAGTAACTGAAGCTTTGGCACTTAGTGCAGCATGTCCAGCTATCCAACGAGCCGGACAAGTTGCTCTGGAGTTGGACCACCAATGGTGCATACACCGCTCAGTCTTGCTACCGGGCAACCTTCCACGGAGCGACGGGCTTCCACTCCTGGAAGCTCATATGGAGGAGCTGGGCACCGCCAAAAGTGAAAATTTTCCATTGGCTGGCATTTCAAGATCGCTGCTGGACCGTGGAGTGACTCGCACGTCGTGGCCTGCAGCACCACCCGCGGTGCCTTCTGTGCGACCAAGAACCGGAGAAGATCAGGCACTTAATGCTCACATGCCCATTCACTAGGCAGACATGGCATGAGGTCCTATCTTGGTTGCGCTTGCCGGCGCCGGCGCCCGAGCAAGATGACTTGCTCATGGACTGGTGGCTGCGCGCGAAGGAATCCACACCGCCAGCGCTCCGCAAGGCGCTGAAATCCGTGGCGCTTTTGGTGCCATGGATGATTTGGAAGCATAGGAACGCGTGCGTTTTTGACCATGTGAGCCCATCGTTCAAGGAGCTTGTCGACATGATCAAGGACGAGGCCCGATGTTGGGCAAAGGCCGAGGCTCAAGGGCTCAGGGTCGTTTTGCCATCATCCTGGGATGTCCACAGAGCCCCTGATGGCTGTGTAAATCTGCCTCATAGGAGGATGTAAATTCCCTCTCTTTCCAATGCAATGAAACGCAAAGGCCATTTGCATTTTCTCGAAAAACCTGAAATGTGAGAGGATAATGGTCATACAAGGTTATACCATGATTCCTCTGATCACAAAATGTTTCGGAAGAGAATGCCCAGCAAAAACTTTGCCACAGAATTGATTCACAAGTTCTAAAAAGCGCTCCTTCTCCTACAGCAAATAAACTATTAGTGCATGCCAACTCACAAATGGTAATAGAGAAATCGTGGTTATCAGAAGTAGCCAATGATAGAAGCGTTATCAGTGTCGAAAAAACCTTCTATTTCGAGCTCAGTAATCAACACTTTGAGATGACATTTTTTGCTGAAATTTGTAATAATACAACTGTTACGGTGATTGGCAATTTTACAGACCGTCCATCCACTATGATCAAACGATGGAGAAACTAGAGTTACAAGGAGTTACGAAGACTAAAATTACAAATAGGTAGGACCACTACAAAACTAGGATGGGGCTAGTCATTTTCTAAAAGGGTAGTTCCATCCAATTTTACTCAAGGCCAAATCCTGTTCGTACCCTCGCTGTGTGGCCCGAAACATCTGGGTCGCTCCTCCACTCTTCCCGTGGAAAACTTGTTCGAGCCTTATCAGTTCGAAGCAGCAGGGTAGGATAGGGCGGAGCCGCCGGTGTCCCCGGAGGTGGCGGTGGCAGCGGCAGAGGGGGTCAGCGAGGATGGCCGCTGGGGCGAGGAGGCGGAGCCGATGACCCCGGCGGTGGCAGCGACAGAGGGGGTCGGCGATGATGGTCGATGGGGCGAGGAGGCGGAGCCGATGACCCCGGCGGCGGCGGAGGGGTCCCAGGGGCTCGAGGACCGACGTCTGATGCAGTCGTGGTTCCTCGTCGTCAAGAGCTAGATCGAGCGCCCGACGGTGTAGCCGTCCAGAGGAAGAGGAAGAACATCCTGCGCCGGTTCGGCCGTGGCGTCATGGAGGAGACGGAGAGAAAGGGCACCGGTGGCCCCGTGAAGGTCCAGGAGGTCGCCGCCTCATCGTGCAGCGCATGATGGTGGACCGATGGGCGTCGAAGAGGCACTTGACCTTGCCGGATCACGCTGTTGCTGGCGTAATCCAGGCCGGATATGTGGAGAGCCCGGCGCAGCACCGTCTACAGGTCCATATCTCTTACAGTCTTACGCTACCTTGTTCCTTGTATAAGTATCTGACGAAGCACATAAGCTTTCCACAGTGGCCATGTAACTAAATTCTGAATGTTGCTTAGTTATGCTTAATGGAGCAGGTGGGCAACTCCCTTTTGTCTAAGTTTTTGCAAGTCTGTGATATCTGTATTATGTAAAACAGGTCATGAATGATTCTGCAGTTGCTGATACGATTTTTTTGCTTCCAATGCTTTGTTAGATTGATAAGGGCCGGAGCTTCAATGACGAATCTACTATTCAGCACACAGCCCAACTCGACAGTCACTAGCCATGTCAATAGGCACTCAGGGGCATGCTCGCCTCGGCAGTCATCAAGGTGGCAATAGGACACTTGAATTCTACCATTTCAGGCGAGATCAAGCTGCATAGGAATATGAGGAACAATCCGATCTAGAGAACATGAAGATGACGCTGGAGTCGGTGGACGTTGTGCTCCACGACGCTGAGAGGGAGTCTATCAAGCATAAGTCCATGCTTCTGTGGCTGAAGCAACTTAAGGATGCCGCGAACGACATCTCTCACATGCTTGAAGATTTTGAAGATGAAACTGACCTCAACCTGGTATGCAAGATTCTGATTTGGTCACTATCAATCTTGATCTGAATGTTGTTGTTTAATAACATTTGAATATTTTTAGATAGTGAACTACATCTAAAACTTTTTTATGTACTGAAGTAGATCTAAACCTCACTATGGGAGTTGATCTTTGAGTCGATGTAAAGTAAAAGCTACTTATACTTGTTGATGCCAAGACCACCTTTTCATTCGTAAATAATGTCCATGTTTTCTTATGTTTCACAAATAGTAATCTATGTCCACAAATATCATGATTTGATTGAGGGGAAAGTGAAGTAATACTAGTCTGGTATCCCAAGTGTAATATTAGTTAATGCACTATTTTTTGTCAAGCATGTGATTGAAACAAGACAGAAGGACCAAAATCATCTACACTTTCTCACTAAGTAGAAATTTTCTACTGTAACCCTTCTGGTTTAGGAAAGTGACAGTTTTCAGAAATTGTTTAGACGGAGGGAAGAACATACAACATATCCCTTTATTCTGCACATTAGTGTCCGATGGAGCAGTTGTAGGACGTTGCTTTTTCTCTTCGATGTTCTTTTCCAGGTGAAATCCATGGCTGCTTCCTAAAACTTAAACGAAAAATGTATTTGCCAACCCTGTGACAGATTGAAAAAACGCAACACCACCTGGATGCCGTCGATTTGAATCCACCTAACGCATCCAGTATCGTCAGATCCGATCGCGAGCACCCGCCCCCACCGGATTTGTCGACACGAGCGGTGGAAGACTGGTCAACGGGGCGGTGCGGGCACGCGTCTCCTCTAGACGAGGATGTAGGCGACGGCGCTGGCGACTTCTAGTGGGGAAGGCTTGGGTCTGGACGGCAGATCCGGTGGCCAGCATCGTGGGGCCGGCCGAATTTGGTCGAGGACGGGCGGAGGTAATCGGCGGCGGCAGAGGGCGGCACAAGGGCTCTGTCTCGGGGCTGAGGTCGACCAGGGCGGTCTATGCGAGGAATAGACGAGGGAGAGAAGAAAGAAACAGAGAGGAATGGCTGGGAATAGAAGGGAGAAGGGGCACGACTAGGTTTCTGACCTGCTTCGATGGCCGGTGGTCACCGGCCGCATGGAGGCTCGTTGTCTCCTCGGGAGGACGGCACGCCACAAACGTGGCAGCGGCATGGCTCATTCGCCACGCTGGCGACGGCCATCTCCAAGTAGCCGCTGACGCTGGTCGTCGCACTGGTGCTGCTTTTCTAGCCAATCACCATGTGGACTTGCTGCAGCAAAATACAGTAGCTACTGTGCAAGTGATCGATGGATGAGCCCTATGTGCAAGCGTCACTCCCGCTCCGCCCGGATGTGAAACAAGCAGAAAAGGACACACCCGACTGTGCCACCCATGTTTCTTGATCCAGAATTTCTATTGTCTAATTGGGTAGAAAAACGGCGCACTGAAACTACTGCTAATCTACTTAGTTGACAGTTGTTTGAATTTCTGTACTAGTAGTAGATATAAGTAAGTAAAAGTAGTTGTTGCACTGTGCCAGATGGATTAATTAATCCGTTTACAACTGCTACAAGGTTGCCTCAAGTGTAGTTGGTTGAAATTCAGAGAGGAAACTCAGGTTCAGTCATATCAATTCAGATTCACAGAGAAGACGCTGATTTTTATATGATTTAGCATTTGAAATTAAGAGAGAAAATTCAGTACTAGATGAAAATTAGTTTCTGTACAATACACTACTTTCAGGTCCTGTATATCATTTGTCTTGTTGATCTTTTTATTAACTTGTGTTTTAGCAATATGAGATCACTGATCTGCTACAACATTTGTAGTGCTAGTGACATAAGTCATAATCTCCCGCATAGAGCTACTGACCATCTCTCAAGTGACTTAGGAATTATCACCGCGATGATTTTGACCCAATGAAAAAACGGTTGTTGAAAAACATAATTACGGTAACTTTTTTTGTGTACATAGCATTGGTAATATACGCACCACGAACTACATAATTTACATATAAGAATCACGGTAACTTTGAGTCGGAGGGAAAAAATGTTGAAAACATACCTCCTGTGACTTCTGTGAAAATAGTATGATAATATATGCCCCGCAGACATAATAACTTAGGTGCAAACACCGTGGTATTTTGGACCCGAGGAAAAAGTTGCTAAAAGCATACCCACGGTAAATTTTATGTAAGTAGCATGGTAATGTATGCACCACAGGCCTGATAATTTAAGTGAAAACACCATGGTAAATTTGACAACGGGGAAGAAAATTATTGAAAAGAACCCCCATTGATTTCTATGTAAATATCTTGGTAACGTACACACCGGAGGCCTAATAACTTGGATACAAACACCATGGTAACTTTGACCATGTCAAAAAAAATTGTTGAAAAGGTATCATTGATAATTTCTGTGTAAATAGTACGATAATATACGCATTGCAGATCTGATAGCTTAGGTGAAAACACTGGTAATTTGGACACGAGCAAAAAAAATTCTAAAACATACCACCGGTAACTGATGTGTACATAGCATGGTAATATACGCACCACATACCTGATAATTTATGTCCAAAACACCATGGTAACTTTTCAACCCATGAAGAAAAGGTTGGTGAAACATACCCCGGTAACTTTTGTGTAAATAGCATGATATTTTTAAGCAATGTAGACCCGATAACTCACGTACAAACACCGAGGTAACTTTGGTCAAGGAGGGGAAAAAGTTGTTAAAAACATACCCCAGTCACTTATGTGAACATAGCACGGTAATAAACGAATCACACACTCGATAACTTACATACAAATGATAACTTTGGCAAACAAGGTAAAAAAGTTGCTAAAAACATCTTCTCCCTCCCTCGCCTTCGATAACTCATGTGAAAATAGCTCGGTCATATATGAACCGCATGCTTGATAACTTACATACAAGCAGCACGTTAACTTTTACCAATGAGAGAAAAAATTTGTTGGAAAATATACCCTCGATAACTTATGTAACGGTAATATACAAACCACATACCCCATACCTTATGTAAAAATACCGTGGTAACTTGACTAGGGGGCTGAAAAACATCCTCTTGTAACATGTGAAAATACCATGGTAATATATGAACCGCATACCCAGTAACTTACGTACAAACACCACGGTAACTTTGACTAAAGAGGAAAAAGTTGTTGAAAAACATAACCCGGTAACTTATATCAAAACAACATGGTAATATACAAATAGCATACCCGACAACTTATGTACAAACATCATGATAGCTTTTGAGCAAAGAGGAAAAGTTGTTGAAAAACATTCCCCGATAACTTATGTGAAAATAGCACGGTAATGTATGAATCACACATATCTGATAACTTAAGTACAAACACCAGGGTAACTTTTGATCAAGGGGGGAAAGTTGTTGAAAAATATAACCCCGATAACTTATGTTGAAATAGCACGATAACTTGCATACCACAGGCGTGATAACTTATGTAGCTGAGACATAGTAAGTTTTGACCCAGAAAAAGTCATCGGAATATACCAATATGGGATCTAGTTTTGAAGATTTCGTCGTGACGAATCTTTTATGTGAAAACGGTTTTTGCATCGGACCGACGGTTTGAGCCACAAAACATTTTGAATTTTCGGAATCTATGATGACATCATCTTTTTTGTCCTCTAGTGCATACATGCGCATGTGGAGAAGGTGGGAGAACCATGTTTATGTCCTGGTAACTTATGTGGAAATAGCACCATAAGTTGCATACCACAGATGTGGTAACTTATATAGCCAAGACGTGGTAACTTTTGACCCGGAAAAAAAGTCGTCGAAACATACCAACATGGGATCTAGTTTCGTAGATCTCGTCGTGAAGAATTTTTATGTGAAAACGATTTTTGCATCGGACCGACGGTTTGAACTACAAAACATTTTGAATTTTCAAAATAAAAAGAATCTATGATGACATCAACTTTTTTGTCTTCTAGTGTATGCATGTAATTAGAGAAAGAAATGCACGTGGAAAGTGATTCATACTAATGCAATTATGCATGTAATTAGGAAGGAAAAGGAGGTGTGTGGTAGTTTTAGCTATGTGGCACACGTGTGCCAAATATCGCAGTCCAAACTTAAAATCTGTAAGCAGATGTTTGAATTGCCAAAAGATGGTTGTTGTTCTGCGACTAGACTGACCATCCAGCTTTAAATTTTAGTGTAATCTCAAGATATTGCAATTGAACTCTTCTTAAGGTAATTCTCTGTTTTATCTGAACTCGTTAAGATTATTTGATTTTTCTTTGGTCTTTTGCGCATTTAAAAGGCCAGAGAAAATTTTGCCAATCTCTTTAATTTTCACACGAAGCTAAGGTGTTCCCCATTTATAATTTAGAGACAAGAATCTTGTCAAAGCTTAGGCTTACAATGGAGACACCATCAATGGCAATTCCAAAGTTCCGTGCCTGATCTGTCAGTATCTTTCTAATTTCCCACCTCACGCGCTGAAATTAAAGGGGAAAGGAGCAAACAATGAGCACCCACAAGTAATATATTCTGCCAAATATATACAAGCATACCTACATAATGCTAGTAATCATCGTTGTGTATAATGGCGCCATACATTGTGGAGCAAGGCCAGAACTGTGTTTCTTCACCTACATTTGCACATATGAGCAATTATTGTCTTCTTGCCTTTTTCAGGTATTTGGCAATGTTGTCTCTTGGGCTGCCCAATTGATCACTGAAGCTGGTGGCAAGGTGGTCTCCATCAGAGATGTCACAGGGGCTGTCAAGAACTCCAATGGCATTGACATAGCCAAGCTGATGAAGCACTCGGCAGAGAACCATGGGTACAAAGGGGAAGCAGATTTGTACTACATCAAGCCTGGGTGCGTACCACCTGAAGGAATGGTACAGATGTCAGGTCAGCATGACGTTGATGAAATGTTGCACGTTTTAGAAGGGATAAAGAAATGTCATTTGTACATTGTGAAGAATTGTGCATTCTTAGATAATAGCGATGATGACATGTATGAACAGGTTGGTTATATTGCCAAGTTCCTACTTATTATACAAAAAATGGCCACATCATTTGCATAAATACCTTTCACATGCATTTGGGCAGGACATGTCCGAAGAAGACATATATGCATGTGGGTACATGGATATCGGCGAGAGGGACTTGGGCGAATATGGGTCATCGCCCAAAAGGAAGAAACTTGCAGATAACAATCCGAAGAAGGCATTGGATTTTGGCAGCAGTGACGAGTCTCTTCAGTAGGCTTTTGGTTTTTCTACAATTTCAAGCTTTAGAGCTGAACTATTGTCCCAAGTAGTGTTTACATTATTTTCGAACCAACAATCACTACATTGAAGTGACAATTGTGAGACTATGTTTACAATAATAGGCTTTCAACTTTGAGTTGTTGCTCAATTTTTAGATGAAAGGTTCCTTTGATGCCCGCACACTTAATTATGGCTTTTACTATTTTTGTATTGCATGTGCTGCACTAGTCCAAACTAGTTTTATGTTCATAACATCAATTAAACGAGGGACTCCAAATATGATCTACATCGACTCATCTTCTTCCGCTGCAACTCGGAGTCGGTAACGATCGCACTCAAACCGTTGATGCATCTTCATGTTATTCCTGGGCGGCACAGCAGTCAAGGACAAGGGGGAGTGCGGCGCGGCTCACGGAGGAAGATGGACATCAAAGACATCAATACACGCAGTCTAGAACTTTCTTTTGATACAGAAAGAATATAATTTAGGATGGACATGAGAGGGGAAAAGTATTGTACTGTTAAAGGTGAATGGGTGCGTCATTGTATATATCTAGATCCGAAAACGCGCATAATCATATGCCTGCCAACGTCACATGTAAAATGCATAATCTTAAACCTGTATAAGCGATGGCATGCTCCAGCAAATTGTATTATACAACATCCTGAAAGCACAGTATAGAAAATCTGATAGAGTATGGCTCAACCCGTCCACAAAAACACAAAGTCAGCACTGTTCCCCACCTGCCTCATCTGCAACCGAGCAATCTGACATCCTCAACACAGCAAACATCTCACTTGCTAAACAATCTGGACTGCAAATCACTAATTACATAACATTCTCACTAATCCACAATGAGATATGACAAAAACAGTTAGAACTGCTACTCAGGAAATGCATGAACTGCTACTCAGGAAATGCATGCAGCTCCCTGTTCTTCTTGATGACGCCCTTGTCGCTGACCATCCAAAAGCTTCCTCATACCCTCCTTCACATGGCATTCCTAGTTCAAGGAAACATAGGAAGGATTCAGGATCAGAATATTTTATTATCATTGGTCACTCAAATGTTATGTGCATAAATCAAAAGAATCAACTTTGATTCATCAACATAGTTTCTTTTATCGAAAGCTCCAGCCAGTACAGCTTAAATGTCCTCATATTGGAGACTAGCATGTTTCCATTTCATAGTTGCATTCCATTATAAAAAAACTGATACTACAAGAAGAAATATGTGCCTGAGGAAAACTTCCATGGTTCATGCACAAGCCCAGTCATGTAAAATGGACTCATACTTATAATAAATTAAGGATCAAACATGATCAGAATCTCAGGTAACAAATAAAGTAATTTGTTCTTCACAAAACCAAAAATACAAAGCATCATGCTCAAGGAGCAAGTTCAGAGAGCCCCTCCCTGGATGTAGGAATGGCTTTCTGCCAGCACATGTAAACTTGCTTTAGGACAAAAAGAACTCAATTGTTAATGGTTGGTCATGTTCTGACAGAACTATTTGGCTGCAGCATATCTTCAGAAGTGAATTAATAATATGGTGTATAATGAAGCTAATTATTCTAGTCAAGTGGTCACATAGTCTTTTTACCATCAGAATCAATGACAAGACACATTCGGTGGGGTTGGAACATGTTTACGATAAATTACCTTTAAAACAAGCTCAAAGTATCCAATATCAGAATCCACTGTAGTCGGAGTATAAGGTGTCGTGGTTCTAAGTCTGACAGTAGAATAGGGGTAGTATAACGGAGCATGATCTATCGAGATGCATATGGGTGACACGGTGGTTTTAGCGAGTTCGGGCCTCTCACGGTGGAGATAACAACCCTACGTCTCGTGCTCCGGAGAGGCTTTGTTTTATCTGAGTATATATCCGGAGATTACAATGTGTGTGAGAGAGAGGAACGGATCCCCATGCCAGAGCTAAGTCCTGAGACTAATGGTGAAAAGAGAGAGAGGTGGAAGAAGAGACCCCCCCCCTTAGTCTAGTGGTGGGGGTGGCTTATATAGAGTGCGCCACCCCCTCACCTCCTACGTTACAAAGTGGGGTATGAATGCCATAATGCCAGCCCACCATTAAGCCCTCACTATTAGAAAGATGCTGACTGCTTTGCTGCCTGCTGGCCTTCGTATATCCGAGTGAGTCGCACGGTTGAGTGGTGAACTGTCATCCGATTGGATGGTATGTTGCTTGGTCGAGTGGATAGTGCGTTTGTATGAAATTGACGTGGACCCACATGTTGTGTGGACCCCATGCTTCATGATATTTCGACCCTTCGTGGGCCTACCTGTTATGTATATCCCCAACATTAGCCCCCGAATCGATTGCGATTTTGCAGAACGAGTTGGTGTAAGACACAGTTTGGTCCAAGTGATTACAGAAATACTCGGTACATGTCGTCGTGCTTTCAGACGACCAAGGTTTGAACAAAATCTCAATGGATTCCGGCACCACGCTTCCCGACTGATCGAGGTAAGTGTCTGTGAGGAGCAACTTGGTGACATTCATTCATCTCTCAGGAGAGGTTTAACTCGTGATCTGAGTATGGGTGTGTCATCAAATCCGTGCAACCAGATTGACACATGGACTGCTCTCTTAGAGAGATGCCATTCTTATCCCGGAGGAACGTCAATACGAGTCGATTTTAGATCCACACTTGTGAGTTTCACACTTTGAGTCCTAGAAGAAGGCTCAAAACAGGTCCACGGAGGAGCGTTAAACTCGCCTTATAGAATATTTTTTGGAGTGATTTGGAGCTGGGCCTGCATCGAGTAACTGATTACTCGGAATTTCTTCATGCCTGGAATGTGTCTTTTTTTGTTGCTTGGCCGTCACTCGGGTTGGGCGGACCGTTCCGAGTGGATACCATTCCAGTGGGGGCACGCTGAGTGCACCCACTGGGTGTAGTCCCCGAGACTGCCGTCGACTGCGGGCAGTCGGCGGCAGTCTTAGAGCCTGTCTTTTTGTTGTTGTTCACCACTCGGACTGGTCAGGCCGTACCGAGTGGAGATTACTCCAATGGGGGCACGCCGAGTGCACCCACTAGGTGTAGTCCCCGAGACCGCCGTCGACTGCAGGCAGTCGGCGGGGGTATGAGAGAACTAAAACTCTTCTTAGCTGGCACTGATCGAACTTGTTCTTCTCTGACTCGGAGGTCGAGTAATACTGGAGATGGGTTTGCATCGAGCAAAATGTTTCTTTCTGAGTTCTCTTCCAGTGGGGGCACGCTGAGTGCACCCACTGGGTGTAGTCCCCGAGCCTCTGTCGGACAAGATGAGTCTGGCAGAGGGTTTAAGTCTCTCGGTAAACCTCCATGCAGTTGGCACGGCAAATATCTTTGTCTGGAATTGAATCAATCGGATGGATGCGTAACAAGGTGGTTGTACGAACGACGTTCGACGAGTAAGGTCGCCTGTATTCAGCGATGGCGCTTCATTTTTATCCTTTTGCATGAAAGGGGTATTTATCCAAGTGGACATGCTTCACTTATAGATCTTCGGTGAACCGAGCATGTATGGTCAGAAGAATATTCCTGATGTGATCAACAGGTTGACCAAATGGGCGTAACCCCTGAGGGTGACATGGCCAACTGCCGTGCGTAGCCCCCGAGTGATGCTCGAAGGAGGTAAGCTTGCTACAGAGTGTGATATGAGGTTTGACCATATGAGTAACTTAGCTGTTCCCGTGCTGGGGGTGTAGAGGTAAAGACATGTCCAACTGATGGTGACGCGCGAGGCGGCAGAGGGGCGATGATGTGTACAACCGAGTGACGATGCACGGGGCGGTCGAGTGGTGAAGACGCGCGCAACCGAGTAGCGGCGCGCGAGGCGGCTAAGGCGAAGTCGTGTGTCACCGGACAGTGAAAATGGTCCTCGGAGGACTTAGTCGAATGCTTTCGAAGCTTATGTAGTGACGAGTTTGGTGTAGTGTGGTTGCGATGCAACAAGACCGGCGTGACAACTGAGTCTGAGTAGGAAAGAAGATGGCGTGCAGAGCATCTGGGTGATTATAAAACTTGTCCAAGTGGCGGATCGAATGCACTTGTTGAAGTGAAGGATCTGACTGGTGATGAAGTACTCGACCACTCAGGCGAGTGTCATTCCAAATGAGGTGCAGCCTCCGAGTGCGGCGTAGCCCCCGAGCATACTACAGGCTTTGACAACGGACATGCCGGAATATGAGAAATATAGTCTTGAATGGATGATTTGCAATTCATCGAGTCGGATTTGGGTAAAGATGAGGAGAAGCTTCCGAGTGATGCTCGAAAGAGGCAAACTCGCAAAAGAGTGAAGTGTGAAGTTTAATTATGAAAGGGACTTATCTGTCTCATGCCCGACGAGGTCTATATCATTGATATGATGAAGAGAATTCCATAGAGGGGTTGGCCGGACGTGTTTGAAGTCAACAGAGCGACAAGGTCAGTGTTGTGGTGCGCTAGGACCAGTGTGGTGACCGAGTCCGGGCAACGATGAAGTTGGCGCGTAGGGCCGTCGAGTGATCGCGTAACTTGTGTAAAAAATGGCACAAGTCAACACAATAATTTCTTGAGGAAATTTGATGTGTGCTGAAATGATTTGTGTGAATAACACCCATAGACACCCGCTGGGAGTGCAAGGGGCTTGCTGGTTGACCAGCAAAAGTCTAAAAGAGCGAAGGATTCGTTCGCACTTGTCGAAGCGAGAGATCCTACTGAACTCGTTGGAATACTGGCTAAAATAAAACGACAGTGTAGTGTTTCGACTGAGTTGTAGCCCCGGAGGACCGATGCAAACTCGAAATGAAGAACGACACATGGTGTTCGTGAATGATATGTGAAAAAATGGAAGTTGGACTTGGGAGTCACATAAGCAGTACTAAGCAAGTATGTGAAAATAAGCAGTCGAGCGTAGAGGTACACTCGGTGGTGTGGCCTCCGAGTGAATGTGATGTGTGAATTATGGAATACTCGGGACGAAAATAACAGAATGCAAAATGACTTAGCTGTCTGAAGGCGCGCGGGACGGTCGAGTGGTGATGAGGTGACCAACCGATTGACGACGCACAGGGCGGCCGCGTGCTGATGAGGTGACCAACCGATGGCGACGCGCGGGGCGGTCGAGTGGTTATGAGGTGACCAACCTGGTGGCGACGCACGGGGCGGCCGGGTGGTTATGAGGTGACCAACCTGGTGGCGACGCACGGGGCGGCCGAGTGGTTATGAGGTGACCAACCTGGTGGCGACGCACGGGGCGGCCGAGTGGTTATGAGGTGACCAACCTGGTGGCGTCGCACGGGGCGGCCGAGTGGTTATGAGGTGACCAACCTGGTGGCGACGCACGGGGCGGCCGGGTGGTTATGAGGTGACCAACCTGGTGGCGACGCACGGGGCGGCCGGGTGGTTATGAGGTGACCAACCTGGTGGCGACGCACGGGGCGGCCGAGTGGTTATGAGGTGACCAACCTGGTGGCGTCGCACGGGACGGCCGAGTGGTTATGAGGTGACCAACCTGTATCGTGTTTTTAAACTTAGGCGAGTACTGGACTGCATCTAAGCCCCCGAGTGGGAGGGTTGCTCTCCACTCGGCAGGATTTTTTTTTTGAAACTTAGGCGAGTACTGGACTGCAGCTAAGCCTCCGAGTGGGAGGATTGCTCTCCACTCGGTAGGATTTTTTTGAAACTTAGGTGAGTACTGGACTGTAGCTAAGCCCCCGAGTGGGAGGGTTGCTCTCCACTCGGTAGGATTTTTTGAAACTTAGGCGAGTACTGGACTGCAGCTAAGCCTCCGAGTGGGAGGATTGCTCTCCACTCGGTAGGATTTTTTTGAAACTTAGGCGAGTACTGGACTGCAGCTAAGCCCCCGAGTGGGAGGGTTGCTCTCCACTCGGTAGGATTTTTTTGAAACTTAGGCGAGTACTGGACTGCAGCTAAGCCCCCGAGTGGGAGGGTTGCTCTCCACTCGGTAGGATTTTTTGAAACTTAGGCGAGTACTGGACTGCAGCTAAGCCCCCGAGTGGGAGGTTTTCTCTCCACTCGGTAGGATTTTTTTTTGAAACTTAGGCGAGTACTGGACTGCAGCTAAGCCCCCGAGTGGGAGGGTTACTCTCCACTCGGTAGGATTTTTTGAAACTTAGGCGAGACGGATTCGCAACTAAGTCACCCACTGGGGGATTGAGAGCATATAAAAAGAATAACAATCATTTATGAGATTGTAAAAACTGTGTCGCGGGGTTACCGAGTGGTGATGAGGTGACCAACCGATTGACGAGGCCCGGAGCGGTCGAGTGGTGATGAGGTGACCAACCGATGCGAGGCGTCCGAGTGACGTAGACGCATCCCGCAGAGTGGCGACGCGCGGAGCATCCGGATGATGTAGACGTGTGCCGGAGTGACGATGCGCGGGGCGTCCTGGTGAAGTAGAGGCGCGTGCCGCGCAGTGGCGACGAGCAAGGCGCCCGAGTGACGTAGACGCGTCCCGCAGAGTGGCGACGCGCGGAGCGTCCGGATGATGTAGACGTGTGCCGGAGTGACGATGCGCGGGGCGTCCTGGTGAAGTAGAGGCGCGTGCCGCGCAGTGGCGACGAGCGAGGCGCCCGAGTGACGTAGACGCGTCCCGCAGAGTGGCAACGCGCGGAGCGTCCAGATGATGTAGACGCGTGGCCCGGAGTGACGATGCGCGGGGCGTCCTGGTGAAGTAGAGGCGCGTGCCGCGCAGTGGCGACGAGCGAGGCATCCGAGTGACGTAGACGCGTCCCGCAGAGTGGCGACGCGCGGAGCGTCCGGATGATGTAGACGCGTGGCCCGGAGTGACGATGCGTGGGGCGTCCTGGTGAAGTAGACCCGTCCCACGGAGTAGCGATGCGCGGGGTGGTCGAGTGAAGTAGACCCGTCCCGCGGAGTGGTGACGCGCGGGGCGTCCGAGTGAAGTAGACCCGTCCCGCGGAGTAGCGATGCGCGGGGTGGTCGAGTGAAGTAGACCCGTCCCGCGGAGTGGTGACGCGCGGGGCGTCCGAGTGAAGTAGACCCGTCCCGCGGAGTGGCGATGCACGGGGTGGCCGAGTGAAGTAGACCCGTCCCGCGGAGTAGCGATGCGCGGGGTGGTCGAGTGAAGCAGACCCGTCCCGCGGAGTAGCGATGCGCGGGGTGGTCGAGTGAAGTAGACCCGTCCCGCGGAGTGGTGACGCGCGGGGCGTCCGAGTGAAGTAGACCCGTCCCGCGGAGTAGCGATGCGCGGGGTGGTCGAGTGAAGTAGACCCGTCCCGCGGAGTGGCGATGCGCGGGGTGGCCGAGTGAAGCAGACCCGTCCCGTGGAGTAGCGATGCGCGGGGTGGTCGAGTGAAGTAGACCCGTCCCGCGGAGTGGTGACGCGCGGGGCGTCCGAGTGAAGTAGACCCGTCCCGCGGAGTGGCGACGCGCGGGGCGTCCGAGTGAAGTAGACCCGTCCCGCGGAGTGGCGATGCGCGGGGTGGCCGAGTGAAGTAGACCCGTCCCGCGGAGTAGCGATGCGCGGGGTGGCCGAGTGAAGCAGACCCGTCCCGCGGAGTAGCGATGCGCGGGGTGGTCGAGTGAAGTAGACCCGTCCCGCGGAGTGATGACGCGCGGGGCGTCCGAGTGAAGTAGACCCGTCCCGCGGAGTGGCGACGCGCGGGGCGTCCGAGTGAAGTAGACCCGTCCCGCGGAGTGGCGATGCGCGGGGTGGCCGAGTGAAGTAGACCCGTCCCGCGGAGTAGCGATGCGCGGGGTGGCCGAGTGAAGCAGACCCGTCCCGCGGAGTAGCGATGCGCGGGGTGGTCGAGTGAAGTAGACCCGTCCGGCGGAGTGATGACGCGCGGGGCGTCCGAGTGAAGTAGACCCGTCCCGCGGAGTGGCGACGCGCGAGACGTCCGACTGAAGTAGACTCGTCCCGCGGAGTAGCGGTGCGCGGGGTGGTCGAGTGTCGAGGACGCGTCCAACCGAGTGGCACGGCATGGGACGGTCGAGTTGAGCATGTCATCAAGGAGGCGTCCGACCGAGTGAGAACACACGAATGATCAAGTGCCTGTCCGAGTAAACAGAGCCATACCTGTTCGAGTGGAGACTTATGCCTGTCCGACTGTACAAGAGTACCGGCTCGGAGTAGCGGAGCGTCTGGGCTGGCTTGTAAGCAACGCAGGGTGTGTGTGCGCTGGAGCCTGGTGCCTGTGGCTTTCCAAAACATGGACCAAAGCCAGATTAATTGCAAAGCTTGCATGGTGCAGCTAATTAATCCGGTGTTGAAGACGTCCTCCCGTTAGCTTGCATGGCGCAGCTAATTAATCCGGTGTTGAAGACGTCCTTCCGTTTCCTGTACTGGGCGCATTTATATGCATGCACGTAATCAAGGAGGAGGCAGCCCACTCACCTTGCATGGCTGAAGGGAAAAAGAAAACCATGGCCAGCAGCCGGCGACGGAGGGAAGAATCGCCGCGCCCGGAGGAGCGACGGGCTTCCTACTGCCGCGCCGCGCCGGACCCACGCGCACGCCGCGGCGACCACGCTAGAGAAGCTGATGAGGGAGGAGTGCAGTGCGCCTGCGACGCCGGTGGTAGGTGCGCCTCCATCATCGAGACCACATCGGCATCAGGCCGGAGGCGGGATCCGGGAACATCGCTGGAGGTATGGTTCCGGCGCGGATGGATGCGCCAGAGGTCAGCGAAGCCGGACGGGCGGCGGTTGACTTGGCGGAGGCGTCGGTGGTCGACGACGAAGAAGACGGGCGACGGCGGACTGGCCATGAGCTCGGCCTCCATGGCGCTCGTCAGAACGATGCTTGGTGGCACGGCCGCGCTGCAGCTATTGTCCGCGCTCGCGCATGTACATACAGAAGGAAAAACAACCATTGTTAGATTAAAGATCGATTGTAAAGAACAAAACAGAATGGAATGGGACTCCCTGATCTTTTTATTTGTACGAATGGAGCGATGACCAGAGCTCTAGCGGCCAATTTCTCTCGCGATGTTAATTGATTCGCTGTTGAAGTTTGAAGGAAAAACCATTTGCATCATGGCTCGATAGACGCCATGCCCCAAGGTGGGTGCCAACTGTCGTGGTTCTAAGTCTGATAGTAGAATAGGGGTAGTATAACGGAGCATGATCTATCGAGATGCATATGGGTGACACGGTGGTTTTAGCGAGTTCGGGCCTCTCACGGTGGAGATAACAACCCTACGTCTCGTGCTCCGGAGAGGCTTTGTTTTATCTGAGTATATATCCGGAGATTACAATGTGTGTGAGAGAGAGGAACGGATCCCCATGCCAGAGCTAAGTCCTGAGACTAATGGTGAAAAGAGAGAGAGGTGGAAGAAGAGACCCCCCTTAGTCTAGTGGTGGGGGTGGCTTATATAGAGTGCGCCACCCCCTCACCTCCTACGTTACAAAGTGGGGTATGAATGCCATAATGCCAGCCCACCATTAAGCCCTCACTATTAGAAAGATGCCGACTGCTTTGCTGCCTGCTGGCCTTCGTATATCCGAGTGAGTCGCACGGTCGAGTGGTGAACTGTCATCCGAGTGGATGGTATGTTGCTTGGTCGAGTGGATAGTGCGTTTGTATGAAATTGACGTGGACCCACATGTTGTGTGGACCCCATGCTTCATGATATTTCGACCCTTCGTGGGCCTACCTATTATGTATATCCCCAACATAAGGCTTGACTAATTCCTCACCAGTAGCTTCCGTCCTTTGCAGTCGGTTAACAAAATACAGAAAATGGAATCAGAATATTCGACTCACTCCATGTACCAAAAAAAAGGATAAGTATATTTTTCATCCCTCAACTCTAGCGAAAGTTCAGAGATCGTACCTCACTCCAAAACCACCAAAACTCAGTCTCTCAACTAATTAAACCAGATACTTTTCAACCCTAGTAATGGTTTTAGTATGACGTGGACCCTGGTTTTGTATAAAATGGGCTATGCAGCCTGGTCTGGACTACTAGCGGGTCTCAATCCCCTTTCTCACTAACAAAACAGAGCGGGCGACGGCGGCGATTTAGGCAGCTGTGGTCTGGCCTGGTAGCGACCCAGGTGGGGCGGTGGCTGTCTGCTGAGTGCTGCATTCCTGGGCACGGTAGGCTGCGCTCTTGACCCATGAGACCAAGTGACGGCGACGGCGACTTGTGGAGCCAGTTCAAGCAGATGGCATCCTCGGCAAGTTCAAGCCGCCGATGTACGAATTGTTGTGCAGAAGGATGAGCTGCTGCTGGAGAAGACTGTTGACTTACAAGTGCAGAAGAAGAGGAATGTTATGCAGTTTGTTGTATTGATGTGTTTCATCATAGCAGTTGTGTATGCTTTCATGACGTATATGTAGGCAATTGAGTACTAATTTGTCAACAAGACGGTGAGAACTAGAAGTGGTATGTAATCTGACTATGCTAATCTGTCATGGAAAATTCAGTTTGCTGCCACATTGCATGGCAATTGAGTAATCTGACTATGTGTTGAAAGTAATAGTACGCATTGGAAGTGGCTGTGGCAGGAGTGCTCTGCATAGAGCTTGACCATGTGTGTGTGCATGAGTTTCTTTCTTCATCCTGGGCAACTCCAACATATGTTCAGCATTTCATTGATAATATATTTTGTCCAAAATTGGACAGCCCGACAAGGTCTGAACAAAGAAAGTGTATACCATAGTTTGAATTGAATAAATTTAGTGAACATAGCTTAACAGAATCTGAATATAACTAAACATACATTTCAGAGTGTTGTACTGAATTTAGTTCGACATAGTCTGGAATGCAGCAAATAATTTTGTCGTCAGGATACTAAATGTGAAAATGAATCACACAAATAGTTTAAAAATCACCTAGAATCTGCAGGTGCAGAACCATGCAAACTAAATCATGCTGCAACTTTGGACTCAATTTCAAATTTCATAATCTGCTATGGATCAAGGATTCCCAGATGCACTACGTAAGGTGGTCGGCTGCTCAAAATACAGATTTGCAGCAGTTTGATTCCACACGGGCGCGGAGGGGGGGTAGGGGGTACAGTGCTACAACCTGGGCCTTGCCGTACCCTAAGTGTGTGAGTGGCCGTTGGGCCGGCCCGATGTGGCCTATAATAGATCCGTTATATAGCTAGCGTGTGGAGGGAGGAAAGACAACTGGCAATTGTAAACATTATTCTCTGGAATACAATCCTTCCTCTGTGCTCCTTCTTCCTCCCCACGCAATTCTCGTCTGCCTCTCGTTACCACATCCTGGCGTGACGCGAGGAGTTGCTGCGATTCCGTAGCATCTGGTATTCAGAGCCTTGTATCGATCCGCTTCCCCTGTTCTTCCCCAAAATTTTAATCCAGATCTCGCGATCAATCCATCGATCAGCTCCTAATTCCAGGCAAGGGTGCGGATCCCTCGGGTGATTCCGCGCAAAACACCTCGGTGTACCTGCGTTTGGTTGAGTAACTCGATCGGATCCCACGGCGCGATCCAACAAACCGACAATCTCCGCTCGCATGGCGGTAGCAGAGCTCTCCCTGGCGGATCTGCAGCAGCTGGTGCAGGCCACGATCCAGCAGAGCAAGGCGGTCTCCAATGCCTAGAAGGCCACGGCGGAACGCGTCAACGAGCTCGAGGACTCGCTTGACAAGTACGCCGCCTCGTCCGCCAAAGATTTCGATGCGCTGGCGCAGACGACCACCGCTTCGCTGGGGCGCACGGAGGCGACTCTCGGCCATGTTCTCATTGCCAACACCTCGCTGGATACAGCGATGGCCGAGATGAAGCAGGAACTGGACAGTGTCGTGCGCCGTGTGGATCAACTCGAGCATGCTCTCCATCAGGACCAGAGCAGCCACAGCCGCAGCAGCGCCCCCCTCCACTTCGTGCGGAAGGGCAGAGCAGTCTCCAGGTACCTCCGACTGCAGAGCACACAGGGCTTCGTCAGAATCGACAGTCAGCAATACGGGGTGAGCAAAATCAGTCCATGTTCCATACTGCTGAAGTTTTCTCTGATGAGGATTCAGAATTGTCACCAGTTCATACTCACCGCGCACATCACAGTCAGTACAAACCAGGGATTCCTCACTCTGATTTTCCCAAGTTTGATGGGGAGGACCCCAAATGGTGGAAGCAGCAGTGTGGAAAGTATTTTCACATGTATAAGGTCCAACAGGAACTATGGGTCGACTTTGCCACAATGCACTTCGCAGGCAATGCAGCTCTCTGGCTTCAGACATACGAAGCCATGCACACGATTGACAGTTGGGCAGCGTTATGTGTAGCAGTGTTTGCAAAGTTTAACAGAAACAAATACACGAGGGCCATTGATGTGTTCTTCGCCTTGAAGCAGACAGAAACTGTGGATGAATATGCCCATGTGTTTGAGGAACAGATGCACAAGCTGCTGGTGTACAATCACGCCTACGATGAAACATTTTTCATCCATCGCTTTGTACAAGGGCTAAAACCATCCATTCGAGCACCTGTCAAGTTACAGCAACCAACTTCAGTCGATATAGCTTACTCATTAGCACAAACACAAGAGGCACTACTTGCAGAGGACACCTCAAAGTACAGCAAGAAATGGGAACCACGGTTCAGTTCCAAGCCATATATACATCAGGGTTTAATGGGGTCGTCACCAGCTGACAACAGACCTCAAGAGCAACCAAGGGTATCAGATAAAGTGGACAATCTCAGGGCACAGCGCAGAGCAAGAGGAGAATGCTTCAAGTGTGGAGAAAAATATGGACCAGGTCACAAATGTCCCAGTAAAGTGCAGCTACATGTAATGGAAGAGCTATGGGATGCCATGCAGTCACAAGATTCTGCTGTTAGTGACTCTGACAGTGAACATCAACCAACTGAACCGACTGACAAGGAGAGTGATGATTGTATGAAACTATCTGTGCAAGCAGCTACTGGAACATCTTCTAAGGAAAGTATCAAATTGCAGGGCATGGTGGGGAAACGCCAACTGCTGATCCTGGTAGATTCTGGGAGTTCCACTAATTTTATTAGAGCAGATTTGGCCAAGGAACTAAAATGTTCAACAGAAGATATTCCTGCAGCAACTGTTACTGTTGCCAATGGGGGCACTCTGCCCTGCACTACCCAAGTGCCCAATTTACAGTGGTTCTGTCAGGGTCAAACGTTCAACACTCAGCTTAAGGTTTTACCACTAGGCACTTATGACATCATACTAGGAATGCAGTGGCTTGAAACTATGAGCCCCATGTGGGTGGATTGGAGGAAAAAATCATGAGGTTCAAATATCAAGGAACAAGAATTACACTTCGAGGTGTTAAAGATCAACTCAATGCATGTAAGGCCATCTCTGGGAAACACTTGCAAGGACTGCTGAACACTGGAGCAATTGAGCAAGTTATTCATCTCTGCCACATGGCAGAAAGACCTATGTCAGAAACTGACATACCACCGACAGTGCAACCTCTGATCAACCAACACAAACAGCTGTTCAATACCCCTACTACCCTGCCTCCTCACAGAGAATTTGACCACCAGATACCTCTCATACCTGGAACAAAACCTGTGAATGTAAAACCTTACATATACAATCCCATGAAAAAACAAGAGATTGAACAGCAAGTAGCTACTATGCTTCAACAAGGAGTTGTTCAGCACAGCTGCAGCTCTTTTGCCTCCCCTGTTCTGTTGGTCAGAAAGAAGGATGGAACATGGAGGTTCTGTGTGGACTATAGGATGTTAAATTCTGTCACAGTCCAGCACAAATATCCCATGCCTGTAGTAGAAGAACTATTGGATGAATTAACAGGAGCTAAATACTTTACAAAGCTGGATTTGAGATCAGGATACCACCAGATCAGACTAGTAGCAGGTGAGGAGCACAAGACAGCATTTAAAACTCACCATGGCCTATATGAGTTCAAGGTTATGCCCTTTGGGCTAACTAATGCACCTGCAACATTCCAAACTGCAATGAACATCCTGTTTGCAGGGTTACTAAGGAGGTGTGTGTTAGTCTTTATGGATGACATACTCATTTACAGCAAAACCCTAGAGGAGCACCTCCAACATCTGGAGCAAGTCTTTACAATTCTGCAAGAAAATCAACTGTATGTGAAGCTCAATAAGTGTTCTTTTGTCCAACAAGAACTAGAGTACTTGGGACATATCATAAGTGGAGCTGGAGTTCAGACTGACCCGGCTAAAATTGTAGCAGTCTAGAACTGGCATGTACCAACCAATGTCAAGCAAGTGCGAGGATTTTTGGGACTCACAGGTTATTACAGGAAGTTCATAAAAAACTATGAAATTATCAGCAGAACTCTCTCTGACTTATTGAAAAAGGATGTGATATTCCAGTGGACACCTACTGCAGAAGCTGCATTTCAAAGCCTTAAAACTGCTCTAGCTCAAGCCCCTGTTCTAGCTCTACCTGATTTCAAGAAAACATTCATGATTGAGACAGATGCTAGTAACAATGGCATTGGAGCAATCTTCATGCAGGAAGGACACCCTATCTCCTACTTGAGCAAGGCATTGGGCCCTAAAGCTCAAGCTCTTTCCACATATGAGAAGGAATGCTTGGCTGTCATCCTTGTAGTGGACAAGTGGAGAAGCTACTTATAGCATGCCCCCTTTACACTGTCAACCGATCACAGGAGTCTGACACACTTACAAGATCAGAAAATCACTAGTCCCATGCAGCAGAAAGCTCTTTTAAAACTGCTTGGACTAAGATACACCATCACATATAAAAAAGGCCAGGATAATACAGCTGCGGATGCATTGTCCAGATCACCTGCTCCTGTTGAACTGCACACCATATCATTCTGCACACCTAAATGGTTGAGTGTGGTAGCTGAAGGGTATCATCAACATCAAGAAGATAAGCAATTGTTACAAGAATTGGCCCTGACTGGCTCCAATGAGAAAGCCTATGTGCTATACCAAGGGATCATCAGATACAAAGACAGAGTATGGCTTGGTCACAATACTGAAGCTCATCAGGCTATTATGTTGTCTCTCCACTCTAGTGGAGTGGGGGGTCATTCTGAATTTCAAGGAACATATCAGAGAATTAAGGCACTGTTTGCTTGGCCAGCTATGAAACAAGATATTCAGAAGTATGTTAAGGACTGCACTGTATGTCAACAAGCCAAAGCAAAGCATGTAAAAAAACCTGGACTGCTCAGCCCTTTGCCAGTCCCAAAAGAAGCTTGGAACATGGTCACCATGGACTTCATTGGTGGTCTTCCCAAGAGCAAAAACTTTGACATTGTACTAGTTGTCATTGATAAATTCAGCAAGTATGCTCACTTCATTCCATTGTCCCATCCATTCACTGCTCTCCAAGTAGCTCAACTATATACGGATCATGTGTATAAACTGCACGACCTTCCTCAAGTAGTGGTAACAGACAGAGATCCTATCTTTACTAGCACGCTGTGGCAAGAGTTATGCAAGCTTTCTGATACGAAGATGAACATGAGTTCTGCTAGTCACCTAGAAACTGATGGTCAATCGGAGAAGCTCAATCAGTGCCTGGAAACATTCCTGAGGTGTATGGTACACTCGGCCCCCAAGAAATGGGCGTACTGGCTGCCTCAAGCCGAGTACTGGTATAACACAAACTACCACTCAGCTCTAGGACATACACCATTCTAGGTGTTATATGGATATCAACCCCGACATTTGGGCATTTCCAATCTGCAGAGCTCCCTATCTTCAGATCTCTCCAGCTGGCTGGCTGAACGTACAATGATGCAAGGGTTGATTCGGGAACACCTCCTTCGAGCACAACATCGGATGAAAGCATAAGAGGATAAACATAGGTCTGACCGACAGTTTGCAGCGGGAGATTGGGTTTATCTGAAACTGCAACCCTATGTCCAGCAATCAGTGGTGAGACGCTCCAACCAAAAGCTCAGGTTCAAATACTTTGGACCCTACTGGATCATGGAAAAGATTGGAACTATGGCCTACCGACTGGATCTTCCTGCATCAAGCAAAATCCATCATGTAGTTCACGTGTCACTGCTGAAGCCGGCCAAGCCTCCAGACCAAACTGCAGTACAGACAGAGACACTTGATACACTTCTCCTGTCAACATCTCTGACGCCGATGCAGGTATTACAATCCCATTTGGTGCAGGTCGGGGGACACACGCGACAGCAACTGAAGATTACATGGAGAGGTCTTCCTGTGTCCATGGCAACTTGGGAATGGGCGTCGGATGTGGTAAGGACGACACAAGCGTGATAGTGAACAGTCCGAGGGCGTCCTGTTGCTTAAGGGGATGGGTATGCAACGACCTGGGCCTTGCCGTACCCTAAGTGTGTGAGTGGCCGTTGGGCCGGCCTGATGTGGCCTGTAATAGATCCGTTATATAGCTAGCGTGTGGAGGGAGGAAAGACAACTGGCAATTGTAAACATTATTCTCTGGAATATAATCCTTCCTTTGTGCTCCTTCTTCCTCCCCACGCAATTCTCGTCTGCCTCTCGTTACCACATCCTGGCGTGATGCGAGGAGTTGCTGCGATTCTGTAGCATACAGTTACCTGTCCGTGGATTGCTCGGCCGCGTTGATGGGCGTCGCCGGCTGCTTGACGGCGGGAGGCGCTACAGTGGGGCGGGGGGGGAGACTTTGGCTGGCCGGTGTGCTGCAGCGAATCCCCGGAACCCTGGTGGCAGGAGCAGGTCGAAACCAGGGAGGCGGGCCGCTGGTGCTTGCCCTTGATCGGGGCCGTCGCGGGATCTCTCGATCGGAACGGCGAAAAGGGCGGCGGCGGCTATGCGACGAGAAACACAACGATGTGCGTGGGGGACGGGGGAGCTTATTCTCCTGAACTTTACTATTCTACCCTTTTGACAAAAAAATTTCTTAACTAATTTCCCAGATCTGATGGTCAGGAAAAATTGGAGGTGGAGTTACATGAAATTACGAGATGTAACTCGCCAATCACCCTAAAAGAGCTCAATAATAAACATTCAAAACTCAGTAGACATAAATATAATAATATCAAAAGCAGAGTAAACATTGTACAAATTGTACTTGGTCGTTGGCACAGTTGTGTTAAGTAGATTTGTGAGAAAGATACATTAACTGTAATTATTGCGTGTTTTCTACATGTAAAAACTGCAGCACTAAAGATGTGAGATGATATAGATTCTTATCCTGCACAAAAGCCTAAGCTAGCTCACACAAAGTCGGTACTTGGTAGCCAAGATATCTTTGCTGATTTATCTTGCTAAGGAAATGCGCAGATTTTTTCTAGCTCTGAAATCTCAGTATGATGCAGCTTACAAATTATTAGCAACATAATGATCCACGTAAAGTCTCCAGGCAAATGAGAACTCATTATATGGTATCAATATAGGTGGGAGGAACCTATGTGATAGGATATTGGGATAGGGATAGGCCCATTTTTTACAATACCAGCTGCTTGGATGGAAGGATGACAATGATAGAGGCAACCACATTTTCAGCATATTCGCTCTAGATGCTGGCTCTCCACACCCTTGTGAAACCCTTTTCCACCCATGGCAACGGCTCCTCCCTCCCTCGCCCTCCCTCCCTCCAAGGAGGCAAGGCCAGACAGAGCCGTCAACGGGGACTGAGATGGCGACCAGCAGCAACTTTGGAGAACAATCTTTGTGATTTTCCTCTCCAAATTCTAAGGTATTGCGGCCAGGAAGAACCAACTTACTGTGACTCTGTTTCGTCAGTTGTCTACTGCTCCCTGATCCTATCAGTTTAACAATCATTTGAATTGTACCGCAGGCACTTGACGCGTGGTAGACTGGCAATATTTGTGTTGTTCTTTCAGTTCCCTTTACATAGGAATGAAGGCAGTATCAGTTTTATTACAGTTCCCTTAAGAGAAACAACTTTCTAGGTTTTCTCCTAGAAAATCTGTAATAAAAATTATACAGGTGTACAACTCAGTTGTAAAGTACTCCCTCCTTCCTAAATATTTGTCTTTCTAGATATTTTAACAAATGACTACATACCAAGCAAAATGAATGAACCTACACTTAAAAAACGTCTACATACATCCGTATGTTGTAACCATTTGAAATGTCTAGAAAGACAAATATTTAGGAACGGAGGGAGTGCATTTTTTCTGAAGTAATATAATTGTTTCCTCCGAGTGCATATCATTATCCACTGATTTTTTTTGTTTGAATACTTTCATCACCACTAGTAAAATTGACTTCTCAAGAAAATAAATTATTTGTTTCATATAAAAAAATAAGATGTATTTATGCGGAACTACATGCAGCATCCCGGATGCACGAGCACCAGGGTCAGAATGATTTTTAGCAGTAATTAGCACCTACGTCAGCATGTGCATCATGCTAAACTAATAGCACTGCATCAGGCTTGAAAAAATTTCACAGCCAAGCCTGTTGCGTAGGCCCTTTACAGGCAGGGTAGGCCCATTAGGCACTAGTTGGAGGCTATTAGACATCAGGCACATGAGCAAACATACATATAGTGATTGATCGATCCATGCACACCCTGTTCGTTCACCTTGACTTCTCCTCTCCTCCCACGAGTTCATGAGGCCACGGGGCGACCGAGTCGACTGCAGACGCCGACGGAGGACGGCCGATGCCTGTGTGCTCTAAACGCCAAACATCCGCCTTATTTGAGTAGCCCACGCTACAAACGTTCCACTGCCAGGCGCCAGCCAATTATCCACCGTTCTCGATCCTAGCCGCGGCTAGTGCACCCTAAGTCTCAATTTCCAGTCAGCTCAAAATTTATTCGTCTAAACAACATGAGTTATTCTCGTCTAAACAAGTGCACCCTAAGTCTCAATACTAAGTGGCATCATAACATGGTATAGAGCTAGGTCTTTTTTTAGCATGCGCAACTCGTGCTTGAATCCTGTCTATCGCGCCACCGCCGATTCTCTCTTGGCTGCCGACGCTGCTATTCCTCCTTCCCGGCGGCTAGTCTATCTCCATCGACCCCGGCTACCAGGTGAAAGATCATGGATGTCGCCTAGAGGGGAAGGGGGTGAATAGGCGCTTTAAAATAATTACGGTTTAGGCTTGAACAAATGCAGAATAAAACTAGCGTTTAATTTGTCAAGCACAAAACCTAAAACAACTAGGCTCATCTATGTGCACCGACATATTATGCTAAGCAAGATAAACAACTAGGTGATAGCAAGATATATATCATGAAACACTAAGGCTATCATAAAGTAAAGGGCTCGGGTAAGAGGTAACCGAGGCACGCGGAGACGACAATGTATCCCGAAGTTCACACCCTTGCGGATGCTAATCTTTGTTTGGAGCGGTGTGGAGGCACAATGCTCCCCGAAAAGTCAATAGGGCCACCGTAATCTCCTCACGCCCTCGCACAATGCAAGATGCCGTGATTCCACTAAGGGACCCTTGAGGGCGGTCACCGAACCCGTACAAATAACAACCCTTGGGGGCGGTCACCGAACCCGTACACTTTGGCAGCCCTTGGGGCGGTCACCGGAACCCGTAAAAATTGCTCGGGGCAATCTCCACAACCTAATTGGAGACTCCGACGCTTGCCCAGAGCTTTGCACCACAATGATTGAGCTCCGAGACACCACAAACCGTCTAGGGCGCCCAAGCACCCAAGAGGACAAGCTCTACGTTTCCAAGCACCTGAGAGTAATAAGCTTCTCAACTTTTCACTTCCACGTATCATCGTGGAGAACTCAAACCGATGCACCAAATGCAATGGCAAGGGCACACGGAGTGTCCAAGTCCCTCACTCTCAAGTCCCACCAAAGCAATGAAAGCTATGGAGGAATATGAGAGGAAGAAAAAGAAAGAGAGCACAAAGAACTCCAAGATCTAGATCCAAAGGGTTTCCCTCACATAGAGGAGAAAGTGATTGGTGAAAATGTGGATCTAGATTTCCTCTCTCTTGTCCCTCAAGAACTAGCAAGAATCATTGGAGCGATTGAGAGATAGCAAGCTCGAAGGTCAACAATGGGGGGCAAACACGAGCTTAAAGGATAAGAACCATTGGGGAAGAAGACCCCCATAAATAGGCCCTCCCAAATCCAACCGTTATGCCCACAGCCCGCACATAAGCGGTACTACCGCTCCGGAGAGCAGTACTACTGCTCGGACGGTAGTACCCACAGAGCAGTGCAATGGTGAGGAGCCACGAGGCGGTAGTGCCGCCGGACCGATACTACTGCTCGCCCTAGCGGTACTACCGCTGGGTTTGCAGCTCAGGGGCCTATGGAGATAGGGCAGGCAAGTGGAGTGCGGTAGTACGGCAACAACGGTACTACCGCCCAGTGTGAGCGGTACTATCGCTTATAAGTTGTAGTACCGCACACCCAGTTCCGCCCTACTACCGTTGAGCGCGATAGATCCAGAAGCAACTGGATAAGCGGAAGTGGAGCTGTAGTGGGCGGGTGGTACTACTGCTCGCACTACCATTCTACTGTCGCGCAACCTGACACGAAAAGTCGAGTCCCCAGAAGCAGCGGTAGTAGTCGCGGTGCTGGTCAGCGGAAGTACCACTAATAAGCGGTACTACCGCGGGAGTGCTACAAAGAAGCCCAAGCAAAACAGATGGATGCAATAAAACCTGAACTGCCATAACTTCTACAAATGAGCTCTGAATACAGTAAACTCAAGCTTGTTGGATAGATGACGGCAAGTACTATCCAAACACCGACTGGTTTTCAGTAAGAAGAGGCAATAGAAAATGCCAATAATATAGAGATGTGAAACCTCTATGAATGAATAACCGGCAAAAACTACAACATCGAAAACATCATAGAAGATGCATATGAACTCCGTTTTCGATGAACTTGAGCTTGTCATGAAGATGACCATAAGCTCTAAAACTCACAAAGAGAATCATCAAACAAGAACCAAGAAAGATGATGCAAGGATGCAATGGTTTGAGCTCTCTATGAATGATACGATCAAGCTACTCACTTGAGAGCCCCCCTTGATAGTACGACAATCGATCCTATAGCCCGATCTCCCAACTAGCACCATGAGACTGGTAAAATAGAAAACCTATCTAGGTCAAACATTTTCCATGCACATAATCCACTTGAGCTAGATGATGACAATCTTGTCCTCCTCAAGTTCGACCACCATTCTTGATTGCGTTGTCTTGATGAAGACTAGTAGATTGCTACCCCATAATCCACTGTAGGTGAGCCACTCTTTAGCACATCTTCACAAGTCCATTGTCACCACAATGGACGGCAAGCTTCAAGCATGTGATCTCTTCGTGATGATCCACTTGAACTTGCACACCACAACCTAACCCCACAAAGAACTCACGTAGACCATGGGTTAGTGCACAAAGCATAATGGACAATGCTTACCATACCATGGGATCACATGATGCTTCTCAGTACATCTTCTATGCTTTGTGTGTTGATCACCTTGACTCACTCTTTGACTTAGTCTTGATTAACCTTGTATCATGACATCTCCATGACCAATCTTTGGATAATTCCTTGAATAGCACCCGTCCGTCCCAAGCTTCAAATCGATCAGCCGCCCGTCCAACCACCACTAGCCGCCAATTCCCGCCGCCGATCGCCAGATTCTGTTACTCCTGCTGAACGTCCGCAGTAGCTCCTTCCCGATTGCTGATCAGATCGAGAGGCATCAGGTCCGCCCCTTTGGATCGATTTGGTCCTTGATTCGGCTGGCCTTCCGCCTGGATAGATTTGGTCTGCCTCTCGTTTGACTGCTCCTGACCGCTCTTGTCCAGGACCCATCGGGTATTGGACCTCTTCGGTGCCCTTTGCAGATTGGATACTAAAAGAGTCAAAAAAGAGAAAGGGAGACAAAAAAGGAACACCATGTCTTTGATGTCATCGGGCCATGTCGCCAACCCGCGCTGCCAGGTGATATTTGATGGGACTAAATATGTTGAGTTTGTTGCCTTCATGTGTATTCACATGCATGGCATTCGTCTCTGGGGTGTTCCTTCCGACGAGGTCCCCTATCCTCCGTGCCCAGTTCCTCCTGTGGTTCCTACCCCGTCATTGATGATGATGCGACTGTTGCTTATGACCAGTAGGTCTTGGATTATTCGAATGCTCTTTCCGTTTATCATGATGATCTGGCTGCTTACACTCAATGGTGTGATGATGTGTTCTACCTCAGTTTGCTTCTGAGTTTATGGGCCTCGGCACTATCTTTGAGATGTGGACTCATCTTCGCTAGTGCTATCAACCCTCTGGTGATGCTCTCTACTTGTTTGTGGTCTGTCAGGAGCATACTCTTCAGCAGTGAGACTCCACTATTGATGAGTTCTACACTCAAAGTCCTGCTATCTGGCACCAGCTTGACTCCCTTCGCACTATTGTTTGTGGCACTTGCCCGTGTTGCTAGACTGTGAGGTTAGACTAGAGTTTCAGCGCATCTACGAGTTCTTGTCGCGGCCCCGTGGGGAGTTTGAACTTCGACGTGCTCAGTTGTTTGCTCGTGGTCGTGTTCCTATTTCTGAGGTGCTTTCTGAGCTTCGTGCTGGCGCCTCTGTGGTGTTGGTTTGCTTCAGGTTCCCTCTGTGCTCACTGCTCGAGCTGCTGCTCCACCAGTGTTCTCTGGGTCCATTGCTCTGCCGCTACTGCCCACTTCTTATGGTAGTGAGGGACGCTCTCGTTCTCTTACTCATTGCGGCTACTGCACCAGGGATGGTCATCCCGAGTCTGAGTGCTTCAAGAAGCGTGATACGCGTAATAGGGAGCGCAGTTCTTCTTCTAGGACTCGTGCTTCTTCCTCAACGTCGTCTACTGTCTCCTTGACTGAGCAGGATATTGTGAAGCTTAAGCGTCTACTTGTTGCTTTAGTTTTTTCAACAGGTACCACGGGCTCTATGACTGGTACTTCTAGTGTCGAGTGACCACCATCTACACAGTCAGGTACATCCCCATGGGTTCTGGATTCTGGAGCTTCATTTCGTATGTCTTCCGATTCTTCTCTCTTGTCTCTCGTAGATCTCTCGCTTTCGGATTCGTGTCCAGCGGGATAAGCATGCCAAAGTCGCTAGAACAAATTGGTGGAAGCTCAAGGGGGAGGTAGCTCAGGCGTTCAAGGAGAGGGTCATTAAGGAGGGCCCTTGGGAGGAAGGAGGGGATGCGGACAATGTGTGGATGAAGATGGCGACTTGCATTCGTAAGGTGGCCTCGAAGGAGGCAAAGATAAGGATACCTGGTGGTGGAATGATGATGTCCAGAAGGCGATTAAAGAGAAGAAAGATTGCTTTAGACGCCTATACCTAGGTAGGAGTGCAGACAACATAGGGAAGTACAAGATGGCGAAGAAGGCCACAAAGCGAGTTGTCAGTGAAGCAAAGGGGTCGGGCATATGAGGACCTCTACCAACGGTTAGGCACGAAGGAAGGCGAAAGGGACATCTATAAGATGGCCAAGATCCGAGAGAGGAAGACGAGGGATATTGGCCAAGTCAAATCCATCAATGATGGAGCAGACTAACTCTTGGTGAAGGACGAGGAGACTAAGCATAGATCGCGGGAGTACTTTGACAAGCTGTTCAATGGGGAGAATGAGAGTTCTACCATTGAACTGGACGACTCCTTTGATGAGACCAGCATGCGTTTTGTGCGGCGAATCCAGAAGTCTGAGGTCAAGGAGGCTTTAAAAAGGATGAAAGGAGGCAAGGCGATGGGCCCTGATTGTATCCCCATTGAGGTGTGGAAAGGCCTCGAGGACATAGCGATAGTATGGCTGACGAAGCTTTTCAACCTCATTTTTCATGCAAACAAGATGCCAGAAGAATGGAGACGGAGTATATTAGTACCAATCTTCAAGAAACAAGGGGGGTGTTCAGAGTTGTACTAATTACCATGGAATTAAGCTGATGAGCCATACAACGAAGCTATGGGAGAGAGTCACTGAGCACCGCTTAAGAAGAATGACAAGCGTAACCAAAAATCAGTTTGGTTTCATGCCTGGGAGGTCAACCATGGAAGCCATTTTCTTGGTATGACAACTTATGGAGAGATACAGGGAGCACAAGGACTTGCATATGGTTTTCATTGACTTGGAGAAGGCCTATGATAAGATACCGCTGAATGTCATGTGGTGGGCCTTGGAGAAACACAAAGTCCCAACAAAGTACATTACCCTCATCAAGGACATGTACGATAATGTTGTGACGAGTGTTTGAACAAGTGATGTCAACACTGATGACTTTCTGATTAAGATAGGACTGCATCAGGGGTCAGCTTTGAGCCCTTAACTTTTTGCCTTGGTGATGGATGAGGTCACAAGGGATGTATAAGGAGATATACCATGGTGTATGCTGTTTGCAGATGGTGTGGTGCTAGTTGACGATAGTCGGACGGGGGTAAATAGGAAGTTAGAGTTACGGAGACAAACCTTGGAATCGAAAGGGTTTAGGCTTAGTAGAACTAAAACCGAGTACATGATGTGCGGTTTCAGTACTACTAGGTGTGAGGAGGAGGAGGTTAGCCTTGATGGGCAGGTAGTACCTAAGAAGGACACCTTTCGATATTTGGGGTCAATGCTGCATGAGGATGGGGGTATTGATGAAGATGTGAACCATCGAATCAAAGCCGGATGGATGAAGTGGCGCCAAGCTTCTGGCATTCTCTGTGACAAGAGTGACACAAAAGCTAAAAGGCAAGTTCTACAGGACGACGGTTCGACCTGCAATGTTGTATGGCGCTGAGTGTTGGTCGACTAAAAGGCGACATGTTCAACAGTTAGGTGTGGCGGAGATGCGTATGTTGAGATGGATGTGTGGCCACACGAGGAAGGATCGAGTCCGAAATGATGATATACGAGATAGAGTTGGGGTAGCACCAACTGAAGAGAAGCTTGTCCAACATCGTCTGAGATGGTTTGGGCATATCCAACACAGGCATCTAGAAGCTCCAATGCATAGGGTAAAGCGTGTGGAGCATGTCAAGAGAGGTCAGGGTAGACCAAATTTGACATGGGAGGAGTCCGCTAAGAGATACCTGAAGGATTGGAGTATCACCAAAGAACTAGCTATGGACAGGAGGGCGTGGAAGCTTGCTATCCATGTGCCAGCACCATGAGTTGGTCGCAAGATCTTATGGGTTTCACCTCTAGCCTACCCGGACTTTTTTGGGACTAAAGGCTTTGTTGTTGTTGTTGTTGCTGTTTGTTGTTGATGATACTCCTCTTCCTATTGCGAGTCGAGGCACTCTTTCACTTCTTTTTATGTTCTGGATGTTTCTCATGTTCCTCGCCTTACCATGGACCTATTTTACCGAAAAAGGCTTTCGCCCCGCTTTATATATAAAGCACCGACCGATCACAACTCAGATACAAACACATGCCAGCACAACACACGCACGCACCCAAGGGAGGATACAAAGGCGCTGAGCGCAGCAACACTACCCCTAGTACTACAAGAGCAACCGGAGTCCTCAACCGTGAGCATGCCACCGCGATGAGATGAAGCCGCCTATGACGAACCGTGTGCTCCAAGGCGGCGCCTTCAGGAAGGTTACGACACCAGAGCGCCGCCACCGCCCGACCCGAGGATCAGAGTTTCCCCTGGAGCAACACGACGGGCAATGAGAGTCGCGACGACGCCTTGAAGAAGGGAACGAGCTTCGCCGCTGCCGGTCCATCCGCGGATAGATAAGGTTTTCACCCCGGCCAACACTCACCACCACCGGACGCCACACCCTAGCGACCACGCTGCCCACACGACCATGGCCACCGGGTAGCACCTTAACCACGGGCTCTACCCATGAGCACCGTGGAACCACCACCAGGGCCGCCACCCCGGCATCCCAGACCTTCACACCCCCTCGCTCGAGACCCATCGCAACCCCAACCAAAGATACGGGCGGAAAGGGCCGCCTTTTGCACCCCTGAGCTGCCCCCAACGCCAAAACCCAATAGGTCGGCCAAAACTGGCCTCCATCGACCCGTTCGGGGCACCGGGCGCGACACGAGCTCGGTCCTGCTGCCGGGCGCGAGACAAGCATAGTCCTGCTGCCGGGCGCGAGACAAGGCCGGTCCTGCTGCCGGGCACGAGAAGAGGTCGGTCCTGCTGCGGGGCGCGAGTGGAGGTTGATCCTGCTGCCAGGCGCGAGACGAGCGATGGACCATTGTCGGGGGAGGGTCGAACCTTCGACGAAGGTAGCAACTAGACGACAAGGAGATGACCGAAGGTCGAAACGGGTAGCTTACAAACGAGTTGACGCCGGAAAGCCAGCCGCAGTCCCAGCTGGCCCGCCGAGCTGCCATGATGCCGACACGACGAATGGAAGCCTCCACACCAAGAGAGCCGACCCACCACGCCGCTGCCGCCCATAATCAGAGCAACAACCACGCCGGCCAGCTGCCCCAACCCGCGCCGCACGCCCACCAGACGTTGGCAAAGCGGACATGCACCACCACCAGCACAACACCAGCGCCACCGCGCCCTGGCTAGGTCCAGCCGGAGCCCCCCCCCCACCCCACCGGAGTAGACGGACCCCCGCCACCACCACCTAAACACGGCCGCCGGCCTCCACTGCCACCGCCAACCACCACATCGTCCTGATCTGGGCCGGGGGCCAGATCCGCCACCAGCATGATCCAGGGCACCGAATCCCCACGGGCTGCGCCGAAGAGGGAGGCGGCGCCGCTGGCCACCAGAACGCCAAGGGAGGGAGCTGAGGCAGGGCCGGCCCGACAGCCGCCACCACCGAGCAGAGGGACGCCCTGCGACGGCCCCCATCTGCGCGCGGGGGGGAGCAGCCCTGCCGCCGCCAGCGCCACACGGCCTTAGGCTGGCGATGCCCCCGGCGGCGGCGGGGAGGAGGACGGGGCGAGGGGGCGGGGGAGGCAGCGCTAGGGTTCCTCCCGGGGGCGCCCGCGGGAGCGCCTCGGGGAGGGAGGGAGATCCAGACTCGAGCCCAAAAAAGTGAAATGCAACTTTTTCACCATGGACCTATTTTCCACAGGTCAGTTTACTGATTTTGGTTGTCATGTCATTCTTCACATCGATTCTTACACTATCCAAGATCGTCACACGAAGGCTCTGGTTGGGTCTGGTCCTCGCCGACATGATTCTCAGGGGCTTTGGGAGTTAGACTGGCTTCATGTTCCTTTCGCTGCCACCACACTCGCCAGTTCATCTGCCTTCGTCACTTCAGCTACCAGCTCCTTCCAGAAGTGGCATCCTCGACGTGGTCACCTTTGTGGTTCTCAACTATCGTCTTTAGTTCATCATGGTCTTCTGGGGCCTGTCTCAGGAGATGTCTTCTTACAGTGTCAAGGTTGTAGGCTTGGTAAACAAGTTCGGTTACCTTATCCTACTAGTGAGTCGGTATCTCAGCGCCCTTTTGATTTAGTACATTCCCTTTTGTGGGGTTCGGCTCCCTTCGCTTCCAAAGGGGTCATCGATACTATATTATTTTTATAGATGATTTCTCTTACTACACTTGGCTTTACTTTATGTCTTCTCGTAGTGAAGTTCTCTCTATTTATAAGTGTTTTGTTGACATGGTTCACACTCAGTTCTCTACACCTATTTGTGTGTTTCGTGTTGATTCTGCTGGCGAGTATATCTCAAAATGTTGCGTGGCTTTCTTGCTGAGCAGGGTACTATTGCCCAGTTCTCTGGTCCTGGTGCTCATGCTCAGAATGGTGTGGCTGAGCGCAAGCATCGTCACCTTCTTGAGACAGCTCGTGCGATGATGATTGTCACCTCTGTTCCACCTCATTTTTGGGCTGAGGCTATCTCCACTGCCACATATCTCATAAACATTCAGCCCTCATCTGCTCTGCAGGGTGGTATTCCTCTAGAGCGTCTTTCTGGTAATTCCCTAATTATTCGGCGCTTCGGTTGTTTGGTTGTGTTTGCTATGTTCTCCTTGCCCCCCCCCCCCGAGAACACACCAAACTGATCGCTTAGTCTGTTGAGTATGTTTTGCTAGGCTACAATGATGAGCATAAGGCTTACCGATGTTGGAATCCAGTCAGTCGTCGGATGCGTATTTCCTGGGACGTGAGTTTTGATGAGTCTCATCCATTCTACCCGCAACCATCCTCCTCGACCTTTTCAATAGAGGATATCTCTTTTCTCACATTTCCTGATACACCTCCCTCTGTGCCTCGTATTCCTACTCCTCCTTGTCCCGCTATTATAGATCTGACACTGCCTTCTCCTACGGTTTCTTCTCCTCCCTTGTTGCATGACTCTCCACCTTCATCACCGATGTCTTCCCTATCTCCATCACCTCTGGTGGTTCCTTCTCATCCCACTTTTCCTTTTCATTATACCCATCGTCCACATGTTGTGGATGAATCTACTAACATGTCATCTACTTCTAGTGCGTCGTCTTCCTCTTCCCAGCCGAATTATGGTCTTCGGGCTCGGCCTTGCCCTCCTCCTGGCCGCTATTCTCCTAGTCGATATGGTCTTTCGGCTGTACTTGAGCCTACCTCTTATCGCCATGTTGTTGTTCATCTTGAATGGCAGCTTGCAATGGCAAAGGAAATTGCTGCACTTGAGCGCAATGACACGTGGGATCTGGTTTCTCTTCCTCCCCATGTTTGTCCCATCACTTGGGTCTATAAGATTAAGACTCGCTCCGATGGTTCCCTTAAGCGTTATAAAGCTCGTCTTGTGGCTTGTCGCTTTCAGCAAGAGCACGGTCGTGATTACGATGAGACTTTTGCTCCTGTGGCCCATATGACCACTGTCCGCACACTTTTCATCGTGGCCTTTGTTCGCCATTGGTCGGTGCCACAGCTTGATGTGAAAAATGCCTTTCTTAATGGTGAGTTGTGTGAGGAGGTTTATATGCAGCCACCACCTGGCTATTCAGTTCCTGATGGCATGGTTCGCCGTCTATGTCGCTCTCTCTATGGCCTTAAGCAAGCCCCCCGTGCTTGGTTTGAGCGTTTTGCCTCTGTGGCCACTGTAGCTGGTTTTTCGCCCAATGCTCATGATCCAGCACTATTTGTCCACCTTTCTGCTCATGGTCACACTCTTCTTCTATATGTTGATGACATGATCACCACTGGCAACGATTATGAGTACATTGCCTTTGTCAAGGCTCGTCTCAATGAGCAGTTCCTTATGTCTGATCTTGGTCCTCTTCGTTACTTTCTTGGGATTGAGGTTTTCTCCACCTCTGATGGCTTTTTTACTTCCCAAGAAAAGTATATGCAAGATCTTCTTGCTCATGTGGCTCTTAGTGACGAACAAACTGTTAAGACTCCTATGGAGCTCAATGTTCACCTTCGCGCTTCTGATGGTGAGACCTTGTATGATCCGACGCGTTATCATTATCTTGTTGGGAGTCTTGTCTATCTTGCTATCACTAGTCCGGATATCACATATCCTGTCCATATTTTGAGTCAGTTTGTTTCTACTCCCACTTCAGTTCACTAGTCACCTTCGTGTTCTACGATATCTTTGTGGCATGGTCTCTTATCGTCTCTATTTTCCCCATTACAGCTCGTTACAGCTCAAGGTTGTTCGAATGCTACATGGGCTAGTGATCCTTCGGATCGCCGTTCACTTTCTGCTTACTGTGTTTTTCTTGGTGGTTCTCTCATTATTGCCTGGAAGACGAAGAAATAGACTGCATTTTCCTGTTCGAATGCCAAGACCGAGTTGCGAACTATGGCTCTTCTGACAACAGAGATGACTTGGTTACGATGGTTACTGGAGGATTTTGGTGTTTCTGTTTCTACACCTACCACCCTCTTGTCAGACAGTACAGGTGCCATCAGTTGTGCACGGGGCCCCATGAAGTATGAGCTTACCAAGCATATTGGTGTTGATGCTTCTTTTGTGCGTGTCGTTGTGCAGGATCATGTTATTGCTCTTGTGCCTTCTGAGTTCATCTAGCGGACTTCTTAAAGGCCATGACTAGAGCGCGACATGGATTTTACCTCTCCAAACTCATGGCTTTTGGCCTTCTACATTCTAGCCTATTGGCATCTCACTTGTACATGTATATATGTTGGCTTTGGCCTCCAGTAATACTAAGTTGCATCATATCAGGTTTGACATGACTTACGAAGCTAGATTATGAGGATAACACAAGAAAAAATAGGCATTTGTATGTTTCATGTGTGCATCTCTATTTAGTGAATAACTCCTCTCATCCAAACATTGTAGAGAATATCAAAACAAAGAGCTGATGCTAAGCCAGGGGACAGAGACTAACTTCTATTTACTGGGCACAGCTAGAAATACTTGTAACTTCATGTTTTCTGAATTTAGTTCATCAGTTCTTTTGTGAGTAAATGAAAGTTTATTTGCATAGTATGGCACCATGCGAAGGGGAGCCTTGGCGCAGTGGTAAAGCTGTTGCCTTGTGACCATGAGGTCACGGGTTCAAGTCCTGGAAACAGCCTCTTACAGAAATGTACGGAAAGACTGCGTACTATAGACCCAAAGTGATCGGACCCTTCCTCGGACTCTGCGTAAGCGGGGGCTACATGCACCGGGCTGCCCTTTAATAAACATGCATGCAAATGTTCGAATTCTGCATATCCATGTAAATTTTCTTGGATTCGTGAAGTAGAGATCATTTTTGCATGCTTGGTAACAACAATTATTTAGTGCTCCAAAAAAATTAAAACACTAAGTTCGTTATTTCAATAGAGCATTTTTTTCCAAAACTTACAAGCACAGAAGGCGCTAAGGAATCTACATGCTACACTTTTTTGACATTTGGAACTTAGTTTTTTTCGGACTGGGAGTCCGCGCTCTGATGCAGCTTTGAGTACTCAGTTTTCCTAGCATACTTTGCTACTGCTCTCAAATTATAAATGACAATAATAGAAGCCATATATTGGAAATTCCCACACAAAACTTCCCAATTTGCAAAAAAAAATACGCACTTTCATAAATATTGTATTTTGGATGCGTATGGATCCTAAGCAAGATTAGTTATATAGCATTGCTAAGCAAGGGTGTGTATTTAGTACAAAACAAAAGTCTAGCTTTGCCCAGCAAACTAGCCTCTATGGTCTAGAGCTAGCAGAGCCGAAGCCAAATCGGCTCTCTTCCAGCAACAAGCAATAAAAGTAATGGTAAATGCCTACCCTTGTAGGCTAGCTCTTCCAAGCAAACTACCATTTGTTCGTCAGCTCATATTTTGCTGTTAGCTAGAAGCAGGCTGAAAGAACTTAACAAGTAGCCTAGCCATTGTAGGCTGTAGCTTGTGCTAACAAGAAAAATCCTTGCCTATCTAGCCAGCACGAGCAGAAGATCCAAACACACAACACACCCTTACTCACCTTCATCTATTGTCAATGATGAGTATTCATATAAGCTGTTCGTAGCAATACAACACAATTATATATTGCATTAAGATGTATTCATACCGACTCATCCTTAAGGAGGCTTCGTAAACAATCAGAGTAAGTGTAAACTTGATGCCGAATTTCCACAAACTCAGCTCTCCACTATGAGGGGAAGAATCTTGTTAAGGAAATACCCATTAGAGAAGAAACAAAGTTATGAATAGTTCATGAACAATTAGCACCTCCAGAGACAACTTTATGAGATCATCTTCTATATCTGAAAACTCCATCGCCAGCTCACCCTTCAAAAGATTCTTTACAAAGTCATCCTGCATATCACAACAGAGTTAAAATATTAGAAGTACATAGTGGGACTTGTATTGACGCAAATAATTACCTTAGAAGATATAAATTCATCCATACGATGATCTAGCCCACCGGAAACCAAAAGCTTATCAAACTCTTTATGCAGGCGTATTTGCTCTGTCGCCCAATGATACTGGAAAAGATAGTTCCATTACAAAATTTAAGCTGGTCAAAATAGAAAAATAAAGGTACCCATACATAAATAAAGAACACATAAGTCAAGTTTTTAATTTTCTTAACTCAGATATGAATTTTCAATTCCCAGCGGCTGGTTATTTGAAACCATTGGTAGTGAGGCCTTTTGAGGGTGATGGCTCCGCTCCACTCCCTCCCTCCCGCTCCCCCCGCCTGACCCAGCCACCTACCAGCCCCGCCGCCGTTGATTCCCCGACGGCAGCCCTCCTTCCCAACCCCCGTCCCCCCAGCCAGCCACCCCCGGCCATGCCGTCTGCAAGCGCTGACCCTGTAGAGCCCCGAGCGACCCTCTCCGACGACCGCGTGTCCTCCAGCAACCGCTCGTCTGACTCGGAGAGCAAGTCCTCACCGCGCTCGTACAACGGCGTCGCGCGCGCTCCGCCGGCCCCTTCGGTCGGCGCCGCTGGCGCCTCCTGCTCCACGTTCCGTGGCCCCCGCCCGGGCGCACGCCTCGACCCGCCTCAGCCCTCACTCCAAGGTGCACTGTGTCTCCGGTGGGGGTCCGACACTAACGGGTACTAGCAACCGTGCCGCAGGAACCGCCAACGCCGCCCGCGCCAGGTCGACTTGCCCAGCCCGCCACTGCTGCGCCAATGCAGCCCCTCCCCGGAAGAGATCGCGGGGCTCTGCTTCCGTTGCCTCGACCACCGCCACCGGGTGTGGGACTGCACCAATGACATCCAGTGCCGATGATGCCTTGTCTCCGGCCACGACTTGCGCTCCTGCGACGCCACACACCAGGACGTCGCCGCGCGGACTCGCCCCACCACTAGCCGTGCCGGTCTGGCCGCTCGGGAGCGCGCCCCAGCCCAGGCCACCCCTCCGCCTCCGCCTCCCTTGCTGCCTATAGCCCAGCTGGCCGCCGCGCCGGCAGCACGCGTGCAGGAGCCAGTTCGGGTGATCATGGCGCATTCGGTTGAGATGGAGGAGGCCGAGGAGGTCTTGGGCCGCGCTATGGTTGCCTCCATCACCAGGAATAGGCCGCACGTGTCTGTCGCCGAGGTCTCCGATGTACTGCTCAACACCTTCGACCTCGCCGACGGCAACTTCACCGTCCATGTCCACCACCCAGAGGACTTTCTAATCCTAATCAGCTCCCATTCCATCAAGCATCGGCTGGACGGAGACCACTTCATCAACTCGCCATGCTTTTCTCTCTCCCTCCGGCCCTGGAGCAAGCTCACCCACGCCAGCTCCGACGAGTTCGAATTTCGCGTCGAGCTGGAGCTCCGTGGAATACCCACCCAGGCTTGGCACCTCGCCACCGCCGAGGACATCCTGGGGAGAGCTGCTGGATCGAGCGCCTCCACCCGAACACCCGCTCCAGAGCAAACTTGGCCACGTTCCAGCTGGCAGGACGCACACACTGCCCAAACAGCATTCGCCGCACTGCCATCCTAGAAATTGTTGAGCAGATCCCCACTCGCTTGAGCTTCGATGCTCCGATCATTAGGACGCTCACACATACCCTATCGCCATCGCGCTGGCGCGCGTCGAGCCTTGCAGAGCACCGTCTCTCGGCGCCCAGCCTGGTGCCGGGCAGGGAGGAGCTGGCTCGAGGGATGATGGTGGCCGTGACGGCGCTCCTGGCCTCGGCTGGGGCGCGTCGTCATGGCCGCAAGCGCCGCCGCACAGAGGCGCCGCCTCCTGGCCGCGCGGATGGCATGGCCATGGATTCCTCCCTCAGGCGCGCCGGCAACCGCTCTGTCCGCGCGGATGGGGTGTCCGTGGCTCCATCTTGGCCTACTCTTGCAGGTGTGGATGCACCGCCGCCCGTACAGCACGCGCGGCGCAGCATGGCCCCGTGGCCGGGTCCGCAGGGGCCCATCAACCCTCGTCATGCTGACAGAAAAGGAAGGGGCAGAGGAAAGCAAAAAAGGGCTTTGTCGATGGACCAGGCGCGCAGAGATGCAGACACTGCAGAGGCCCACAGGGCGGAAACATCTGGAGCAGCTGGTCGCCCATCCTTGACAGTGGGAGCTTTGGTGCCAGTGCCAACTGGCGACTCGTCGTTGGTTGCAACCACTCCGAAAGCATCCCCGGATTCAAATTAGGCCGAGACTGCCGTAACTGAGGCAGATCGTGCGAGCCCCGTGCTTGGCTCGTCCGATTCGATGAGCTATAGGGGCCTAGCTGTTCTGAGCGAGGTGCTAGACGCCCAACCAGATGGACCAGCTATCCTGTCGGGACAAAGCGATGTCATGCTGATGCCAACATCTACTGCGGGGACAGACGCACCCGACCAGCCCCCTGGGTCCCACGCGTGTGCCGAGGAGGGCAGGGATGTGCAACCCACTTGTGGCGGGGAAGTGCAACCCACCTGTGGCGCCAACCCCGCCACCAGACAGGTCGAGCCCCACACCCCGATGAGAATACTACAAAGGCCACCGGCCCAGCCCACGACGACCGAGCCCCCACAGGATTTGCCAACGCCGACTGGCATGCAGCACCGCCCGTGCAATTCTGCTTCAAGGCGGTTCACCTCCCCGCCGGTCACGCTATGCCGATCCCACGGCCACGCTGCACCACCACGCACTTGGACTCTGGGTGAGTTCCTAGCTGCCGCCACGAAGCACATCACCGCAACCCTGCCTACCCTTGGGAGAAGACCGCGGCTCCCGCTCAACTTCACCTCGTGATGCGGCCGCTCAGCCTCGACAGCCGCCTTCCCACCGGCGGCACCGCCCACCGCCGAACGAAGATCGCAGGTTTAGATCCTGCGCACCCTTGGGATCGTTGGGACAAGCTAGAGGATCACCTCAGCCGAGATGAAGGCGTACGATGACCTGTTTGCAACACCCATCCCTCTCTCGGTGCTCACGGCCATCGCCGCACTGGTTGATCGCGAGATCCTTGCGCGCATGGCTACCTCAACAACCACCCCGACAAGCAACATTGTGGTACGCGTGCCATGAGCCATCAACTTTGTGTGCATGGATCACAACCTTAGGCTTGTTGTATGGAATGTGCGCGGCCTTAATGCGTGCGCCCGACGCACGGAGATCCGCTCGCTGATTGGAACCACCTCTGCATCCATTGTTTGCCTTCAAGAAACAAAAATGGAGTTGATCTAGTCCTCGGTTGTTCTTGACACTTTGGGCTCCGAGTTTGATGACTACACGTACCTCCCGGCACAAGGCACGCAGGGCGGCATACTGCTTGCGTGGAAGAGCAGGGCTGTGACTATCACGGACCCCTTGTTCACCATGAACGTCCTCACGACCAAGGTGACTACGGCCACGAGCACGCCCTGGTGGTTTTCGATTGTCTATGGCCCCCAAGAGGATGCGGACAAGATCGCATTCATGCAAGAGCTTACAGACGTGCGCGCAGACTGCCCCGAGCCATGGATGGTGTGTGGCGACTTCAATCTAATCCTCCGAGACGAGGACAAGAGCAGGGGCAACTTGAACCGCCGCATGATGGCCCGATTCCACCGCCTCATCAAAGACCTCATGCTGAAGGAAATATACCTCAACGGACGGCGCTTCACGTGGTCGAATGAGCAATCGCCACCCACGCTGGTACACCTGGACCGCGTGCTCTGCACCTCGGATTGGCAAGACGCCACACAGACTCCCACATGCACTGCCTTGCATCCGTCGTGTCAGACCACAGTCCACTATGGCTCGACTGTTCGCCAACGTGCACGGCGCGGCGCCGCTTCCATTTTGAGGACTATTGGTTGCGCTTACCTGGGTTTCCTGACACGGTGGCCACGGCATGGGGCTCGGTGCATGACCCGGACCCTTTCTGTCGCTTGATGATGCGCCTTCAGGCAACTGCGTGCATGCTCACTAGCTGGAGTGCTAAGTCCACTGGCTGCATACGGGATAAGATGGCAAACTCTCACGAGCTCATCTCACGATTCGACAAGGCTCAAGAAGTTCGCGTGCTATCGCCTCCGGAGGATTGGCTGCGTAAGCAGCTCAAGATCGCATACCTCGGATTGGCCTCCCTAGAGCGCACCATAGCCAGGCATCGTGCCCGCATCACCATGCTCAAGGATGGCGACGCCAACACAGCCTTTTTCCACAGGTAATGCTCCTATCGCCAGCAGAAGAACCACATCCACGCCCTCACCGCCAACGGCTACGTATCACTGGCCAGGAGGAGACGGTGTAGGCAGCGTTCACCCACTTCGACGAACTCTTCGGCTGTCCTGCCACATGCGACTGCTCGCTGGACCTTGATCACCTCATTGAGCCTTGCGACCTGGCAGGCCTCAGCGAGCTGTTCAGCCCAGAGGAAATATGGAACGCCATCAAACTCTTGCCGGCCCGCAAGGCTCCCGGGCCGGACAGGTTTACGACAGAGTTCGTGAGAGCCTGTTGGGGCACTATTCAACAAGATTTCCTGGACGTCTTCCAGTAGTTATATGAGCTGCGGAGCCGAGATTTCAGCAAGCTCAACCAAGCCCTTCTGACCCTGCTTCCCAAGCGTGCCGACGCCAGCGAGCTGTGCGACTATCGCTTGATTTGTTTGATACATCTCGTGGCCAAAATATTCGCAAAGGTGCTATCGCTCCGACTAGCCCCCAGACTTGGCAGCTTGGTCAGTCGCAATCAAAATGCGTTCATCCCTGCCAGGAGTCTCCACGACAATTTTGTTCTGGTCAGGCAATCGCTGAAACTGTTGCATCAACTCAAGGCCCTGCGGATCATGCTTAAACTAGACCTCACACGGGCCTTTGATTCCATATTGTGGCCGCCATATCGTGGCCGTTCCTCTTCGAGGTTCTTGGTCAACACGGCTTTGGCCTCGATTCAGGGAGTGGATGGCCATCCTCCTCACAACGGCCAACACCCGTGTCATGATCAACAGCGAACCCGGCCCACCAATCTGGCTCCGATGCGGTCTGCGCCAGGGAGATCCCGTGTCTCCGCAGCTTTTTGTGCTCATGGTTGACACTCTCAGCCGCCTCATTAGACGCGCCCACGACTTCAGCATACTACGGCCGCTACACCCCCGACGAGCTATTCCGGCGATCTCACTAAGCCGGCGATGTGATGATATTCTGCCATGCCACGCAGGACGACGTGGCGGCCATCAAGGGTATCTTAACCCTGTTTGGCAGAGCCAGTGGGCTTCGGGTGAATTATGCTAAGAGCTCAGCTACCATCCTCCATGGTGAACCCGCGACTGCCGAGATGATCACCCAACTGGGATGCCCGGTGGTTGAGCTCCCCATCACCTACCTTGGCATCCCTTTAACGCTTCGTCGACCCTCTGTTGCACAGCTACAACCCCTTGTCGACTCGGTGGCCGCCCGGCTACCGACATGCAAAGCTTGGCTCATGAACAAAGCCGGGAGGCTCGCACTGGTCAAGTTGGTGTAGAGCGCCATCCCAGTTCACCAGCTACTCGCGTTCACCCCACCCAAGAAGACCCTGAAACAACTGGAGAAAATCCAACGTGGCTTTCTTTGGGCCGGTCGCGCTGTCACCAATGAAGGGCACTGTCACGTCAATTGGCGACACGCCTGCCGCCCTATGGAATATGGCGGGCTTGGGATCCGCTGCTTGGAGCGCGCTGGCCTCGCATTACGGCTACGATGGATGTGGCTCGCCCGCACGGACACAGACCGCGCATGGCAGGGCCCTGACCTCCAGTTCTCCAAGGAGGAGCGTGCGTTGTTCTTCGCATCTACCACTATGGTGCTCGGAGATGGCCGGACAACACTTTTCTGGGATGACCGATGGATAAACGGCCAATCCATCCATGAGATTGCCCACATGCTATACCAATGCATCCCCAAGCAGCGATGCAAGACAAGAACAGTGGCAGAAGGCCTGGGCGGAAACACTTGGGCCCGCGATATCCAGGGGACCCTCAGGATACATGAGATTGGCCAGTACTTGATGCTCTGGCAAGCTTTACAACATCGCCCCCTCTCAGACGAACCCGACCAGCTGCTCTGGAGATGGACGGCCAGCACCACATACTCGACCCAGTCTTGCTACGCCGCAACATTCCAGGGATCTACCCGCCGTCATTCTTGGAAGCTGATCTGGAAGAGTTGGGCGCCACCCCGCGTCAAATTCTTCCACTAGCTTACCAACCAAGACCGCTGTGGGACGGCGTCGCGGGTGGCCCACCATGGCCTGCAGCACCACCCCTGATGTCTCCTTTGCGATCAAGACCCGGAGACCATCCAACACCTGCTCCTGGCATGTCCATTCGCTAAGCAGACTTGGCGCATCACCCTGGACTGGGCGTGTATACGTGCCCAACCACCAGCCAACGAACCTACCATGTTGGACTGGTGGTTGTGTGCGAAGGCACAGACCCCTCCTACACTATGCAAAGCTCTGCAACCAATCACACTGCTCGTCCCCTGGATGATCTGGAAAGGAACGAATGCGTCTTCGACAATGCAAGACCCTCGATAGATGCGCTAGTCGATAGGATTAAAGACGAGGCCAAATGTTGGGCACAAGCTGGGGCAAAAGGGATGAGGGTTGTCTTGCCCACCTCCTAGGACGTCCACTGATCAGGCGCTAGGATTCTATAACTATAACCTCCTAGGAGGCATGTACTCTCTCTCGTCTTTTCAATGCAATGAAATGCAAAGATCCTTTTGCGTTTTCTCGAAAAAAAACATTGGTAGTCTGTCATACCCAAGAGCTTAGATCCAAATTTGCAATTTTTTCAAGTGACCACACTACTTAATTGTTTTATGGTTTCCATTACCCAACTTTTCCCCTATTGTCAACCTAGGTCCAGGATTTGAGCAAGTTCTATAACCTTGGTCTGTATTATTCCATATAGGTCACATTAATCTACATGCAATACAAACATAACAGATACTCCCTATGTTCCTAAATATTTGTCTTTTTAGAGATTTCAAATGGACTACCACATACGGATGTATATAGACATATTTTAGAGTGTAAATTCACTCATTTTGCTCCATATGTATTCACTTGTTAAAATCTTTAGAAAGAAAAATATTTAGGAACGGAGGGAGTACACAAATAAGGCATGAAATGTGATGCCTTCTGAACAAACTTATTCTTGTAACACTGGAGTGAACTTTACAAAATCGAGCAAAAAGAGAAGACCCGGCCAAGTAACACATTAGAAATTGTGGAGTCGGAGGCAAAGAGCAGAGTACACCTTGTGAAGTCTCCAAAAGAACTTGATTGAAAATGATCAACTAAGAACTTCAATATGTATATTGCTAAGCTTCATGCACTAGCCAATGCAACCAAAAGTCCGAACTAATGGAAAGAGCTAGGCAATCCACATATACACTTTAACACCCCCCTATCACGTGTGACCCGAGAAGTCAGCACGTAAATAGACTCAGAGGTATAGCTCGAGAGACTTGTATGTGGACATAGAGGGGGTAGCAGCAATTTTTTTGGATAAAATGCGAAAGCCAGGACTTTGAACTCAAGACCTTAGCTCTGATACCATGTTAAGCTTCATGAACTAGCCAACGCAACCAAAAGTCCGAACTGATGGAAAGGGCTAGGCAATCCACATATACACTTTAACGTATATCAACATAAGGTATCATTTTCATAATTAGATTCAAGAATGATTCATTAGCATGTATACACATGCAATAGACAAGTTATCAACTTGACATTTTGTGAAGGTCGGTATCACAGAGGAAACAGAAATAAAAGAGGCTGTTAACAATGAAGCCAATAACCTCATGTATCAGTCACGTACCTTGTTATCTTTAAGCTTAGTCTCAAAAAATGTGTATGCATCAGGCTGTAAATGCAACTTAAAATCACGTGTAGCTGGTACTACTTGCTGCAAAGACAAACCAAAATGAAAGGGACTCCTAGTCATGCCAAAGTGCTAAGAAGTCAGAAAATTGATGCAAGAACATACCTGCACGTATTCTCTATTACTCCCCTTGTTATAATGATCAACTATCCACAAAAGTGTGGCCATGTGGCTCTAAAGAACAACAAAATTTGTTTAGTTGCACCCCAATAAATAGCTCAGAAAAGGAAAGGTAAAAAAATTACTCTCAAAGAAAGTACAAGGCTTTAAAAGTTCCACAAGTCACCTGGCGTATCAGAGGATGATATACAGGTTCCCAAAGAAGTAATACAGTGTGCAGAAACTACAAAGATAAAAAACAAATGCTCAGATCAATCGTCAAATAGACTACTTTTATTTACTAATTCTACAGGCAAACAAAATACTCACATCAACGGATGGTAACAGAGCCCATTCAGGAAGCTCATATTGTATCTCAGATTTATCGCGGAGACGACGAATAATATCAGAAGAACAATCGGAGACCTGCAATCCATTAATACGTGAGCTGTGGTGCTTCAACTATACTAACACAAAATGCAGCGCATTGGATTAATACCTTGATGTAGGGCTTGAGTATGATTAGTTTGCTAAGAAATTTGGTTTTTTCCCTTTGGTATATAAGGCCATTCATTAAATAAAATTGTTGCTACAAGGGCAGACAAAAAAATCTGTTAGACAAAATATTCGCAAACATATATACATGAGAAATTCATCGTAAAATGCTTATATCAAAATGAAGAGTATATCAAACTGCTTATTTGCCGCAAAGATGAGATGGTCAACATATAAGGGTGCTCACGGCTGTTGATGCCATACTTAGATCTGAACTCTGGCCTCAATTTCTGTAAGAGAGCTTCTTCTTTCAAATAATCACGCTGCAGGTGTTTATAATCAGAGAAGTTGTATTGGTCCCTTGATATCAGAAAAGGCATTGACAACAAGCCTTGCAGAGTACCATCAACCAGAAGTAATGTCTCGTATTTTTTTAAAGACATAAACATGTTACGCTTCCTCTACAATCCTGTTTTATGCAATACATGAAAAATAATTTCTAACAAAAACCCTATTGTCTCATGTTTGATTTCCTTTCAAGTTTCAACTATCAAATAATTTCTAGATCTATTGAAGCAAGGTCAGGGATCTCGTTTATTAACAACAATTATGCAATTGTTACGGTTGTTGTCTTAGCCTCCCATAGTTAACCATAGTGCAAAGCATTGCAGCAGATGCCCATATTTGTTTATATTTTTAGGTAAAACACTGACCCTGCCAAGGTTGTCCACCTTGCACACATAAAAATGCACAAGATCAGAAACACAACTTCCACCTGCCTACGAAACTGTTTTTTTATCAAAAAACTGCAGAAGCCCCATCAGAAGATAATCATTATATTTGATCATAAGATAATATTGTCCGAAGCAATACCAGGTGCAACAAACAAATTACTCCCTCCTTCCATCTATATAGGGCCTAATGTGTTTTTCGAGGTTAACTTTGACCAAATATTAGAGCAATAATATATGACATGCAACTTACACAAAGCACATCATCAAATTCGTATGTGAAAGGAGCTTTCAATGATATAATTTTCACATTATGCATGTCATGTAGTATTAATTTTATCAACAGTCAAAGGCGGTCTTGAAAAACGCATTAGGCCCTATATAGATGGAAGGAGGGAGTACCTCATCAGAGACATCCATGGAATCCACTTGTTCCAACATTTCCATATAAGAAGGAAGGTATCTCTGAAATTCATCGTCAAACTGGTTGTAACATGAAAGAGAATGTTGTAACCAAGAAATGTCTACCAAAATAAAATGAAGTAATGAACCTTCAAAGATGTTCAGAATCTATAAAAATAGAAAAGAAACATACTTCCCAATTCCAGTCAGATCCCTCGAGAAGTTCCTTAGCAGCAGAGCCCGCCTTTACTCGAAGATTTTCCATTTCATTTTCCAACCAGGATGTATAATTGTTTTCAGTGCAGTGGCTTTCTTTATCTTCTCTGTCAGATTCCTATCACAGATACATGAATGAACGAGTATGTTATGCGGGGAATCCATATAGGCAACATCGAGCCCACAGCAGGCACAAAGCATATGAATGCAGGAGCAGCAACAAGAAATCAGAGTTTAAGTTGGGTTTGAATATGTAAGTCAATCCTTCTGGTGCATGTGTCAACCAAGGCTATATGAAATTGGAAGTAAACCCCATCAGCAGTAAATGGCCACTACGGAAGAAGTCCTAATTGGCCTTCAACCATGTCTTTCAGGTAATTGCTACCACCATCCTCTATAAAATGAAGCCACCACAGTTGGTTGAGCGAGCTATCAATTAACAATTCATAACCATGATCCATCTTCTCTATCCTACCCCGTTACCCTTCCCTCCAAAGCACCAAACCGGCATCGCAACACCAGTTGGCTGATGATTCATTGTCCAGACACCTTCTGGGCACAGCATCAACCTTATCATAGACATGTGACTATTAATACCGAGCTGCAACATACACCGCCCTCCTGCCAACAAGACCACGTGAAATTGGTAACAGGAAGTCAAGAACACGGTAACAGTGCAGCAGCTACTCCGTGACATCTGCACCCGCCTCTCTACTCTAGAGAGCGCGACCACCAGCACACGTACCATCGTCCCTGGAGCCCGCCAGATATCCACTTGCCTCTCCCATCCTCGGCCATCAACTCCAACCATATATAACTCCACCATTGCATCAACCGCTCTCTCAATTCCATACCCATTAAACCATCATGCCCACTATCCAACACCTGGCCTCCAGCACACCACCTTGAAAGTGCAACTAATCCCTGGGTGGTTTTGATAATTCTTAACAACATATAGCTCATTGAACTAATATTCTTTCAAGATAATCATTTCAGAAAGTTCAATGATTGGCATGGCATGGACTAAGAGATGTGGACCCCTCAAAATGCTAAAGACAAATATTAGCAAAAGCTCAAGACTCTTCATTTCTATTTTAGTGATCCAAGATCACATTGAGTCCATAGAAAAGCCAATACTATTAAAAGGGGATGAGGTGTTGCTTAATGGTCTACTTGCTCAAAATGCTTAGTGATATGCTCCAAAACCCTCAACCATTTTCTCATATCCAAATATGTCCTAAACCTAAAGTCAAACTCGGCCCCACCGATTTGATGCATCCGGCGCCACCGAGTTCACTTGACATAGCCACTGCCACAAACCCTAATTAGTTCGGTCTAACCGATAGCGATCTCGGTCTCACCGAGATGGGATTGTAAACTCTTTGTTTCCCTTCGTAACGTTTCGGTTTCATCGAAATGAGCGATCGGTCCCACCGAGTTCGCAATGCAAACTCTCTGTTTCCCTTTCGTAATGTTTCGGTCTCACCGAAAGGAGCGATCGATCCCACCGAGTTTGCCTGACCAACTCTCTGTTTGCTTGTTACTGAAATCGATCTCACCGAGTTGAAGTAATCGGTCAAACCGAGATCAAGTTTTGCCCTAACCCTAGCTCATCGGTCCCACCGAGTTGATCATGTCAGTCCCACCGAAAACTCTAACGTTCGAAGTAATGGAACATCAATTCCTAGAAGGTTTCAAACCTGTAAATATTGAATCATACGACGGCACAACAGATCCCGCAGTATGGATTGAGGATTTCCTCCTCCACATCCACATGGCCCGCGGTGATGACTTACACGCCATCAAATACCCCCCACTAAAGCTCAAAGGACCAGCGCGGCATTGGCTTAACAGCTTGCCAGCGGACTCCGTTAGCTGTTGGGAAGATCTGGAAGCCGCATTCCTCGACAACTTTCAGGGCACTTATGTGCCACCACCAGACGCCGATGACTTGAGCCACATAATTCAGCAACCAGAAGAGTCGGCCAGGCAATTCTGGACTCGGTTCCTTACAAAGAAAAATCAGATTGTCGATTATCCGGATGCATAGGCCTTAGCGGCTTTCAAACACAACATCCGAGACGAGTGGCTAGCCCGGCACCTTGGTCAGGAAAAGCCAAAATCTATGGCAGCTCTCATGACGCTCATGACCCGCTTTTGTGTGGGAGAAGACAGCTCGCTGGCTCGCAGTAATAACATATCAAAGAACCATGGTACCTCAGATACCAATACGGCAATAGCAGGTCACGTCGCAACAAACATAAGCTCCACATTAATAGCGAAAATACTGAGGATATGACAGTCAATGCCGGATTCAAAGGCTCTAAACCCGGTCAGCGGAAAAAACCATTCAAACAAAGTACGCCGGGTCCGTCCAGCTTGGACCATATACTCGATCACTCGTGTCAAATACACGGCACCCCAGACAAGCCAGCCAATCACACCAACAGGGATTGTTGGGTGTTCAAGCAGGCCGGCAAGTTAATTGCCGAAAACAAGGACAAGGGGCCGCATAGCGATGACGAGGAGGAGCCCCGGCAGCCGTACACTGGAGGACAGAAGAGGTTTCCCCCACAAGTGCGGACGGTGAACATGATATACGCAACCCACATCCCCAAGAGGGAGCGGAAGCGTGCGCTCAGGGACGTATATGCGTTGGAGCCAGTCGCCCCAAAGTTCAACCCTTGGTCCTCCTGTCCGATCACCTTCGATCGCAGGGACCACCCAACTAGTATCCATCATGGCGGATTTGCCGCACTGGTCCTAGACCCAATCATTGACGGATTTCACCTCACTCGAGTCCTTATGGATGGCGGCAGCAGCCTGAACCTGCTTTATCAAGACACAGTGCGCAAAATGGGTATAGACCCCTCAAGGATCAAACCCACAAAAACGACCTTTAAAGGCGTCATTCCAGGTGTAGAGGCCCATTGCACAAGCTCAATTACACTAGAAGTGGTCTTCGGATCCCCGGATAACTTCCGAAGCAAAGAGTTAATCTTCGATATAGTCCCGTTCCGTAGTGGTTGTCACGCGCTGCTCGGGTGAATCGCATTTGCTAGATTCAATGCGGTACCGCATTATGCATACCTCAAGCTCAAGATGCCAGGACCTCGCGGAGTTATTACAGTCAATGGAAACACAGAGCGCTCTCTCCGAACAGAGGAGCACACCGCAGCCCTCGCAGCAGAAGCGCAAGCAGCCTCTCAAGGCAATCAACCAGTTCGGCGCTTCAAAGCCCGGACACCTTCAAGCGCGCTCGGAGCAATCGGCAAATAGACCACCTGGCGCGATCCGAGCTCGCGTAGCAATACGGCGGCCACCCCAATCCCAGCCCAGCAGCGAAACTTGTGCCGCGCGTACATAATTACACATTAAAAATACCATGGGAACGGATGGGGAGGGGGGCACAACTGCGGCACGCCCCAAGATGCGGCTTAAACCGCACTAGGGGCTTCCCGTTTGGTTATCTTTCTTTTTTTTCAGGACCTTAATCTCCGGAAACATTGTCCGGCAGCACTATTGCCGAACACATGATGCAGCAACCAAGGAGGCAGACAGCTACGTCATACCACGGAATTCACAGGTGGATTATAGTAACGAGCGAAATATTCGATTTAATATCATTCCTCAGCTTGCCCTTGGAAGGGACATAGTCCTACTCTTTGCTTATCGCACTATCTCTATCATTCTGCTTTAACGCAATTTTTTGAATAAACAATGCATGACATTACGACTATTATTGCATTCTTGTTATATATATATATGTGTGTGTGTGTGTTCATTAATGACGCCTTGCAACCGTACACTCTGGTACGGCCAATACACCAGGAGCTTACGTACTCCACAATGCGGTGTGAAAAGTCCGAACACTTTCACAAGTGCGGCACCCCGAACTTGTAACATTATATGCATTAGCTCCGAATCATGTCTTTGGTCAAATGTTGGGTTTGCCCGGCTCCTATGTTTTGGTACCTTACGTTCCGCTCTATCGGCTAAGGTAGCGCTAGGAGAACTACTGCGATTGTGCCCCGGTTCTGCTGGGTTCAGCACCTCAGTAGAGAAAGCTAAAACTGACTGTCATGATAAGGCGAGAGACTGGTCACTGTTCGGCGAGGTTTTCGAGTCCCTAAAGACTTATGCCGCTTAGAGCGAGGGGTCGGCCCTGTCCGGCTTAAAGGCGTGTATCGCACCCCAAATTCGGCCTTCCGGATACCAGGGCTTCGCCGAAATTTAAAATTATAGAATTCTATGGCTAAGTGAGAGTGATAAAGCATTATTAGTCCGGTTGCCTTGTTCGTTGTGCTGAGCACCTCCCTCGAAGGACCCAAACATGGGAACAAGAGTGCTCAGGTTTACCCCGAACACCCCAACACTCGTGGCATGGGGGCAGAAGCCGAGGACTAGTCATCTCTCAGATTGGATAAACAGCCAAACAGAAGGTAATATTTTAAATTCAAACAAGCGTTGCATAGCGCATATGAAACAAGTTTTCATAAATACAGGACAAAATGAGCAAGTCTCATTCAAATATTACATCTTTTGAACACTCGTCCGCAATGAGACGGGCACCTGGCAGAACACCCTCGTAGTACATCTCGGGGTGGCGGTGCTCCTTGCCCTCCGGTGGCCCCTCCTTAATCAGCTTCACAGCGTCTAGCTTGACCCACTGCAATTTCACACGGGCGAATGCCCGGCGTGCACCTTCAATGCAGACAGATCACTTGACGACCTCCAGCCGCAGGCAGGCATCCACAAGCCGCCTCACCAGGCCGAAGAAGCTGTTCGGAAGGGCGTCGCCAGGCCACAGCCGGACTATAAAGCTCTTCATGGCCCGATCAGCCGCCTTATGTAGCTCGACCATCTGCTTCAGCATATTGAGACCAGAACAGCTTCTCCGTTGAGCTTCCATCCTCGGCCTGGTAAAATTGTGCGGCATCGGACACACTGCGGGGAAAATCTGCGAATGCTCCTGGAGAGCTCCGGATTCGGGTAAGTAATCGGTAATTTACTTTTACATGCTTGCTTTGCATATAGAAAGCCTTACCCGCCGCTATCTTCTTCATCACGTCGATCTCTTGGAGGACCTTTTGGGCTTCGGCCTTGGCACTTTTTGCACTCTCGAGGGCCGCGGCAAGCTCGGACTCCCGCGTCTTTGAGTCAAGCTCCAACGCCTCGTACTTCGCCACGAGAGCCTGGAGCTCTTGCTGCACCTCGCCCACCCGAGCCTCGTGCTTCTCTCGCTCGGTGCGCTCCTTGGCCGCTTTATCTTTGGCCTTGGTTAGCGCTTGCTTCAGGGTCGCCACCTCGGTCGTGGCCCCTGGCAAACATACGATGATCCTGTCATTTTACAATCGCGTCCTCTTTTATATATGCATATCTATAGACAGGGTATTACTTACCCTTGTTCTCCTCGAGCTGCCTCTTGGCAAGGCCGAGCTCTTTCCTGGACCCCTCGAGGTCCTGCTTCAGTACAGCGACCTCCACAGTCAGTGCGGCGGACGCCAGCAGCGAAGCCTGCATATGCATATTGACATACTTATATTAGACACCTGCGATATTATTTGATCCTCTGCTCGGCTTTTCTTTCTGAACACCGAACAAAGCATCAGGGGCTACTGTCTATGCGGTAATATTTCTATTGCATTTTAAAACACTTACCTCAAAGCCTGTTAGAAGGCTGGCACATGCTTTAGTCAATCCTCTCTTGGCGGACTGAACCTTCTGGATCACCGCACTCATGATAGTGCGGTGCTCCTCGTCGATGGAAGCACTGCGAAGCGCTTCCAGCAGATTGTCCAGTGCCTCTGGATGGACAGAGGTCACCGGCACAGGCGTCTTGCCCCTCTTAGGAGGAGGCCGCCTGCCCGAGCCTGGGACTGCTGGAGGTTCCGGCGCGGTGTTCGGCCGAGGGCCGAACTCGGAGCTCTCAGGGGCCCCGTCCCCTTGGCTCCTGGAGTCCGGAAGGTCGCCTTGAGGCACCTCCAGGACTGTCTCCCCTCGACCCGGTGCCTCTTGAGATAGCACCTCGGCGTCGTCAGCAGGATGAGGGGAGGTGGCGGTCGGGACTGGATCGCTATCCATGTCCGACGAGCCCAGGGAGCCGTCCAATGATACATCGATACTGGCTCGTGGTGGCCTGCATAATTATGTTCGGTGTTAGGAAAAACAGTACGACAAAGGAATTCTATGAGTTACTCTGGTATCCGAATACTTACGATCTCCCCGGGGGCTTGGCCCGGGGCAACCACTCCTCTTCGCCCTCATCGGCGGCAGTGGAACTGTCCGGAAGGAGAGTCCTCCCCTTCTTGGAGCCTTCGGCCTCCCCCGCCCGGAGGGGGAGCATCTTCTTCTTCCTCCTCGTCTTCGGGGGAGGAGTGTGCCGCAGAGTTATCGGACGATGAGTCCGATAACACCTGGCGCTGGAAACTCTTTCGGGTTCCCTTGGCCTTCTTGGTCTTCTCCGGCACCTTGTAAGGAGCCGGAGTCAGCATCTCCGTCAGGAGAGCGCCCGCAGTATCTTTGGGCAAAGGGGCCAGGCAGTTAATCCGCCCCGACATCTCCACCCAGTCTTGTCAAAGGCATGGAGATTAGACCCCGCACATAATTAAGCTAGGGAAAATAAATGTCCTACGGGACGTATTGAACTCACCAAATGCGCTAGGCACTTTGCGCTTAGTCCGCGGTCCTCGGCGAGAGAAGGAGGGACCTCGGCGCCCTTGAACAGCACCTTCCAGACGTCCTTGTGCGTCATATCAAAGAGCTCGCTCAGAGTATGGTGTCGGGCTGGGTCGAACTCCCACAAGGTAAAATCCCGTTGTTGACACGGGAGGATCCGGCGGATGAGCATAACTTGGACTATGTTGACAAGCTTGAGCTTCTTGCTCGCCATACTCCGGATACATTTCTGGAGTCCATCCAGCTCCACCGACGAACCCCACGACAAGCCCTTCTCTTTCCAGGAAGTGAGCCGTGTAGGGAATCCGGATCGAAACTCGAGGGCTGCCACCCATTTGGTGTCACGCGGCTCGGTGATGTAGAACCACGCCGATTGCCATCCCTTTATTGTCTCCACGGAGGAGCCTTCGAACCATATAATGTTGGGCATCTTGCCCACCATGGCTCCGCCGCATTCTGCTTGTTGGCCTCATACCACCTTCGGCTTGATATTGAAGGTCTTTAACCACAGGCCGAAGTGGGGCCGGATGCGGAGGAAAGCCTCACACACGATGATGAACGCCTAAATGTTGAGGATGAAGTTCGGGGCCAGATCATGAAAGTCCAGCCCATAGTAGAACATGAGACCACGGACAAATGGATGGAGGGGAAACCCTAGTCCGCGGAGGAAGTGGTGAAGGGAAACTACCCTCTCGTGAGGTTCCGGGGTAGGGACGATCTGCCCCGCAGCGGGCAGCCAATGCGCGATGTTCGCGGCTAAGTATCCGACTCCGCGCAGCTTCTTGATGTCTCCCTCCGTGATGGAGGAGACTATCCACCTACCTCCCGCTCCGGACATGGTTGGAGAAGGTTGAGGTGGGAAGTGCGGACTTGGGCACTAGAGCTCGAGTGTGAGAAAACGGATGAGCAAATGAGGAAGAAGGCGTGGATAGAAAGGTGAATCCTTATCCCTTTATATGGGCGGGCGAAGCTAAGCATCCCCACTTGCCTGGTAAAACTCGCTTATCCCCCAAGCGTCGTAATTAATGGCGTGGTTGGGTTACCCACGCCCGTATTGATGAGAATCCCGTAATAAGGGGACACGATCTCTGCTTTGATGAGACGTGTCGAAAAACTGCATCGCGTTATGTGCGGGGCTGGTTAAAGGAAACGGTTCGAATAATCACCGGGCCATGACATAACGTCATGCTGCCAAAACAAGCCTGCAAATTAGATCTGCGAAAATATTATTCTCTCTACGGTGGAATGTGGAACTTATTTTGCAGGGTCGGACACTATCCTCGTATTCAAATTCTTCTGTGATGTATTCGGAGAAGGAACCCGCCTTGCAATGCCAAAGACAATAATGCGCGCTGGACTCATCGTCATTGAAGCCAGGTTCAGGGGCTACCGAGGGAGTCCTGGATTAGGGGGTCTCCGGACAGCTAGACTATCTCTATTGGCCGGACTATTGGACTATGAAGATACAAGATTGAAGACTTCGTCTCGTGTCCGGATGGGACTCTACTTCGCATGGAAGGCAAGCTAGGCGATACGGATATGGATATCTCCTCCTTTGTAACCGACCTTGTGTAACCCTAACCCTCTCCGGTGTCTATATAAACCGAAGGGTTTTAGTCCATAGGACAACAACCATAACATACAATCATACCATAGGCTAGCTTCTAGGGTTTAGCCTCTCCGATCTCGTGGTAGATCTACTCTTATACTACCCATATCATCAATATCAATCAAGCAGGACGTAGGGTTTTACCTCCATCAATAGGGCCCGAACCTGGGTAAAACATTGTGTCCCCTGCCTCCTGTTACCATCCGGCCTAGACGCACAGTTCGGGAGCCCCTACCCGAGATCCGCTGGTTTTGACACCGACACCCGTGGATCAACAACTTGTCCACTATGCCAGTTACCCCTTTACCGGTATTGTTCTCTTTTCTCGTTCCCGTGTTCCGGCATCCCCGTGATCAAATCACAAAGTTTCTGGCCAGATGATGATGGATACCGTAACATCAAGAGGGCCCAGAGATATCTCTCCATCGTCGGAGGAGCAAATCCCAATCTTGAGCTATCAATTTACTTGACAACTTTTCCATGAACCCTTATGCCGCCGTAATAGCCACCCATTTACCGATGATGTTTGACAAACCCCAAAGTTCATGAAGCAAGCATGAAGAAACTCAATACTCTCATGGTCTAAGGAATCATGCAAATGTTAACCATCTGTGTGTTATATACCATTAACTTGTGACAAATGAATCTCATAGCATAACATCAATCTGGGTCGATTCAACACAAATGTTCTCTTAACATTGTGCCCTCAAAGTTGCTGGCATAGACATGCCCATGATTAGGAAAACAGAACCATCATGCAATACATGAGCTAGTCTTAGAGGCCAGACTAAGAATACTTCTTACAGTTTATTATTCCAAACGTGTATATGAGTCTTCCTCCGAGCCGTGTGTTATTACAGACTCGAGAACCATAGCAGTTATAGCATGGAACATAAACATAATTATGAACTTGGAGATAAATAATATCATTTATTATTGCCTCTAGGGCATATCTCCTACACTACTTTGATGTGTCGCATCAACTCGTTCAACAAGGTGAAGTTTGATTACAATGCCCTCTCCCTTGCCCATGAGCGTGGTGGCTCGCAGGACTAGGAGAAGCTTTTGCTGCACGCTCTCCCTCCTGCATGCGGTGGACATGCAACAGTTCATTTGGTGTCAGATGGCCAGAAGCATACTGTAGTACTCCACTGCAGTAGTACCATGCTACCTCTTGAGCACTGCGTTGGTTTTCCTTTGAAGAGGAAAGGGTGATGTAGCAAAGTAGCATAAGTATTTCCCTCAGTTTTTGAGAACTAAGGTATCAATCCAATAGGATACTACACGCAAGTCACCTCGCACCCACACAAACAAATAAGAACCTCGCAACCAATGCGATAAAGGGGTTGTCAATCCCTTCACGGTCACTTACGAGAGTGAGATCTGATAGAGATAATAGAATAAATATTTTTGGTATTTTTATGATATAGATTGAAAGTAAAGATTGCAAAGTAAAATAAATTGGAAACTTATATGATATAAGATAGACCCGGGGGCCATAGGTTTCACTAGTGGCTTCTCTCAATATAGCATAAGTATTACGATGGGTAAATAAATTACTGTCGAGCAATTGATAGAAAAGTGCATAATTATGAGAATATCTAGGCATGATCATGTATATAGGCATCACGTCCACGACAAGTAGACCGAAATGATTCTGCATCTACTATTATTACTCCACACATCGACCGCTATCCGGCATGCATCTAGAGTATTAAGTTCATAAGAACAGAGTAACGCATTAGGCAAGATGACATGATGTAGAGGGATAAACTCAAGAAATATGATATAAACCCCATCTTTTTATCCTCGATGGCAACAATACAATACGTGCCTTCCTGCCCCTGCTGTCACTAGGAAAGGACACCGCAAGATTGAACACAAAGCTAAGCACTTCCCCCATTGCAAGAAAGGTCAATCTAGTAGGCCAAACCAAACTGATAATTCGAAGAGACTTGCAAAGATAACAAATCATACATAAAAGATTTCAGAGAAGAACCAAATATTTTTCATAGATAATCTTGATCATAAACCCACAATTCACCGGATCTCGACAAATACACTACAAAAAGAATTACATCGAATAGATCTCCAAGAAGATCAAGGAAAACTTTGTATTGAGATCCAAAGAGAGAGAAGAAGCCATCTAGCTAATAACTATGGACCTGAAGGTCTGTGGTAAACTACTCACACATCATAGGAGAGGCTATGGTGTTGATGTAGAAGCCCTCCGTGATCGATTCCCCCTCCAGTGGAGCTCCGGAAAAGGCCCCAAGATGGGATCTCTAGGGTACAGAAGGTTGCAGCGGTGGAAATAGGGTTTTGTGGTGCTCCTGGATGTTTTGGGGGTATGTGGATATATATAGGAGGAAGAAGTAGGTCGGTGGAGCTGCGAGGGGCCCATGAGGGTGGGGGCACGCCCAGGGGGGCAGGTGCGCCTCCTTGCCTCGTGGCCTCCTCGCTCCTTTCTTGACGTCTACTCCAAGTCCCCTAGATTACGTTTGTTCCAAAAATAACTCTCCTGAAGGTTTCATTCCACTTGGATTCCGTTTGATATTCCTTTTCTACGAAACACTGAAATAGGCAAAAAAAATAACAATTTGCACTGGGCCTTGGTTTAGTAGGTTAGTCCCAAAAATAATATAAAAGTGTATAATAAAGCCCATTAAACATCCAAAAGAGATAATATAATAACATGGAACAATAAAAAATTATAGATACGTTGGAGAAGTATCAAGCATCCCCAAGCTTAATTCCCGCTCCTCGAGTAGGTAAATGATAAAAACAGAATTTTTGATGTGGAATGCTACCTAGCATAATTCTCAATGTAATTTTCTTTATTGTGGCATGAATATTCAGATCCGAGAGATTCAAGACAAAAGTTTAATATTGACATAAAAATAATAATACTTCAAGCATACTAACTAAGCAATCATGTCTTCTCAAAATAACATGGCCAAAGAAAGTTCATCCCTACAAAATCATATAGTTTGGTCATGCTCCATTTTCGTCACACAAGAATGCTCTCATCATGCTCAACCCCGATGACAAGCCAAGAAATTGTTTCATTCTTTAGTAATCTCAATCTTTTTTCAATTTTCACGCAATACATGAGCGTGAGCCATGGATATAGCACTATGGGTGGAATAGAATATAATGATGGGGGTTATGTGGAGAAGACAAAAAAGGAGAAAGTCTCACATCGACGCAGCTAATCAACGGGCTAGGGAGATGCCCATCAATTGATGTCAATGCAAGGAGTAGGGATTGCCATGCAACGGATGCACTAGAGCTATAAACGTATGAAAGCTCAACAAAAGAAACTAAGTGGGTGTGCATCCAACTTGCTTGCTCATGAAGACCTAGGGCATTCAAGGAAGCCCATTCTTGAATATACAAGCCAAGTTATATAATGAAACATTCCCACTAGTATATGAAAGTGACAAAACAAGAGACTCTCTATCATAAAGATGATGGTGCTACTTTGAAGCATAAGTGCGGAAAAAGGATAGTAGCATTGTCCCTTTTTATTTCTCTTTTTTGGGCCTTTCTTTTTTTGGACTTCCTCCCCTTTTTTTATTTGGGACAATGCTCTATTAATGATGATCATCACACTTCTATTTATTTACAACTTGATACTAGAACAAAATATGACTCTATATGAATGCCTCCGGCAGTGTAGCGGGAAGGGCAATGAATCAAGAGTGACATGTATGATAAATTATGCATGGTGGCTTAGCCACAAATACGATGTCAACTACATGATCATGCAAGGTAATATAACAATGATGAAGCGTGTCATAAATGAAAAGGTGGAAAGTTGCATGGCAATATATCTCGGAATGGCTATGGAAATGCCATAATAGGTAGGTATGGTGGTTGTTTTGAGGAAGATATAAGGAGGTTTATGTGTGACAGAGTGTATCATATCACGGGGTTTGGATGCACCGGCGAAGTTTGCACCAACTCTCAAGGTGAGAAAGGGCAATGCATGGTACCGAAGAGGCTAGCAATGATGGAAAGGTGAGAGTGCGTATAATCCATGGACTCAACATTAGTCATAAAGAACTCACATACTTATTGCAAAAATCTACAAGTCATCAAAAACCAAGCATTACTCCCATGCTCCCAGGGGAATAGATTGGTCGGAAAAGACCATCGCTCGTTCCCGACCGCCACTCATAAGTAAGACAATCAAAGAACACCTCATGTTTCAAATTTGTTACACAACGGTTACCATACGTGCATGCTATGGGACTTGCAATCTTCAACACAAGTATTTATCAAATTCACAACTACTCAACTAGCACAACTCTAGTATCACCATCTTTATATCTCAAAACAATTATCAAGTATCAAACTTCTCATAGTATTCAATGCACCTTTTTTATGAAAGTTTTTATTATACCAATCTTGGATGCCTATCATATTAGGACCAATTTTATAGCCAAAGCAAATTACCACGATGTTCTAAAGGACTCTCAAAATAATATAAGTGAAGCATGAGAGATCAATAATTTCTATAATATAAAACCACCACCGTTCTCTAAAAGATATAAGTGAAGCACTAGAGCAAAATTATCTAGCTCAAAAGATATAAGTGAAGCACATAGAGTATTCCAATAAATTTTGATTCATGTGTGTCTCTCCCAAAAGGTGTGTACAGCAAGGATGATTGTGGTAAACTAAAAAGCAAAGACTCAAATCATACAAGACGCTTCAAGCAAAACACATATGATGTGGTGAATAAAAATATAGCCTCAAGTAAAGTTATCGATGGATGAAGACGAAAGAGGGGATGCCTTCCGGGGCATCCCCAAGCTTAGGCTTTTGGTTGTCCTTGAATTTTACCTTGGGATGCCTTGGGCATCCCCAAGTAGGCTCTTTCCACTCCTTATTCCATAATCCATCAAATCTTTACCCAAAACTTGAAAACTTCACAACACAAAACTCAACAGAAAATCTCATGAGCTCCGTTAGTATAAGAAAACAAACCACTACTTAAGTTAGAGTAATTAACTCATTCTTTATTTATATTGGTGTTAAACCTACTATATTCCAACTGATAGAATAAATATTTTTGGTATTTTTATAAACCATAGAGAAGTTGGAATACTGTAGGTTTAACACCAATATAAATAAAGAATGAGTTCATTACAGTACCTTGAAGTGGTCTTTTGTTTTCTTATACTAACGGAGCTTACGAGTTTTCTGTTAAGTTTTGTGTTGTGAAGTTTTCAAGTTTTGGGTAAGGATTCGATGGACTATGGAATAAGGAGTGGCAAGAGCCTAAGCTTGGAGATGCCCAAGGCACCCCAAGGTAATATTCAAGGACAACCAAGAGCCTAAGCTTGGGGATGCCCCGGAAGGCATCCCCTCTTTCGTCTTCGTTCGGTAACTTTACTTGGAGCTATATTTTTATTCGCCACATGATATGTGTTTTGCTCGGAGCGTCAATTTATTTTGTTAGGATTTGCTTGCTGTTTGAATAAAATACCAAGATCTGAAATTCTTAAATGTTAGAGAGTCTTCACATAGTTGCATAATTGTTCGACTACTCATTGATCTTCACTTATATCTTTCGGAGTAGTTTGTCATTTGCTCTAGTGCTTCACTTATATCTTTTAGAGCATGGTGGTAGTTTTATTTTGAAGAAATAGATGAACTCTCATGCTTCACTTAGATTATTTTGAGAGTCTTAAATAGCATGGTAATTTGCTTAAAATCCTAATATGCTAGGTATTCAAGAATAGTAAAATTCTCTTATGAGTGTGTTGAATACTATGAGAAGTTTGATACTTGATAATTGTTTTTAGATATGGAGATGGTGATATTAGAGTCATGCTAGTTGAGTGGTTATGAATTTGAGAAATACTTGTGTTGAAGTTTGTGATTCCCGTAGCATGCACGTATGGTGAACCGTTATGTAACGAAGTCGGAGCATGATTTATTTATTGATTGTCTTCCTTATGAGTGGCGGTCGGGGATGAGCGATGGTCTTTTATTACCAATCTATCCCCCTAGGAGCATGCGCGTAGTACTTTGTTTCGATGACTAATAGATTTTTGCAATAAGTATGTGAGTTCTTTATGACTAATGTTGAGTCCATGGATTATACGCACTCTCACCCTTCCACCTTTGCTAGCCTCTCTAGTACCGCGCAACTTTCGCCGGTACCATAAACCCACCATATACCTTCCTAAAAACAGCCACCACACCTACCTATTATGGCATTTCCATAGCCATTCCGAGATATATTGCCATGCAACTTTCCACCGTTCCGTTTATTATGACACACTCCATCATTGTCATATTGCTTAGCATGATCATGTAGTTGACATTGTATTTGTGGCAAAGCCACCGTTCATAATTCTTTCATACATGTCACTCATGCATCATTGCATATCCCAGTACACTGCCGGAGGCATTCATATAGAGTCATATCTTATTCTAAGTATCGAGTTGTAATTCTTGAGTTGTAAGTAAATAAAAGTGTGATGATCATCATTAATAGAGCATTGTCCCAAATAAGAAAAAGGAGAAAGGCCATAAAAAAGGCCAAATAAAAATAAAATAAAAGGGGCAATGCTACTATTCCTTTTACCACACTTGTGCTTCAAAGTAGCACCATGATCTTCATGATAGAGAGTCTCCTATGTTGTCACTTTCATATACTAGTGGGAATCTTTCATTATAGAACTTGGCTTGTATATTCCAATGATGGGCTTCCTCAAAATGCCCTAGGTCTTCATGAGCAAGCGAGTTGGATGCACACCCACTAGTTTCTTCTGTTGAGCTTTCATACATTTATAGCTCTAGTGCATCCGTTGCATGGTAATCCCTACTCACTCACATTGATATCTATTGATGGGCATCTCCATAGCCTGTTGATACGCCTAGTTGATGTGAGACTATCTTATCCCTTTTTGTCTTCTCCACAACCACCATTCTATTCCACCTATAGTGCTATGTCCATGGCTCACGCTCATGTATTGCGTGAAGATTGAAAAAGTTTGAGAACATCAAAAGTATGAAACAATTGCTTGGCTTGTCATCGGGGTTGTGCATGATTTAAATATTTTGTGTGGTGAAGATGGAGCATAGCCAGACTATATGATTTTGTAGGGATAACTTTCTTTGGCCATGTTATTTTGAGAAGACATAATTGCTTAGTTATTATGCTTGAAGTATTATTATTTTTATGTCAAAATGAACTTTTGTCTTGAATCTTTCGGGTCTGAGTATTCATATCACAAGTAGGAAGAATTACATTGAAATTATGCCAACTAGCATTCCACATCAAAAATTATCTTTTTTTTATCATTTACCTACTCGAGGACGAGCAGGAATTAAGCTTGGGGATGCTTGATACGTCTCCAACGTATCTATAATTTTTGATTGCTCCATGCTATATTATCTACTATTTTGGGAAATATTGTGCTTTATTATCCACTTTTATATTATTTTTGGAACTAACCTATTAACCGGAGGCCCAACCCAGATTTGCTGTTTTATGCCTATTTTAGTGTTTTGAAGAAAAGGAATATCAGACGAAGTCGAAATGGAACGAAATCAACTGGAGAAGTTATTTTTGGAAGGAAACACACCTGATGGACTTGGACCCCACGTCAAGGAAGAAACGAGGTGCTCACGAGGGTGGGGCGCCCCCCTAGGGCGCGCCCCCTGTCTCGTGGGACCCTCGTGGCTCCCCTGACGTACTTCTTCTGCCCATATATATCCACGTACCCTAAAACTTCCAAAACGCAAGATAGATCGGGAGTTCCGCCGCCAGAAGCCTCCGTAGCCACCGAAAACCAATCTAGACCCGTTCCGGCACCCTGCCGGAGGGGGCAATCCTTCTCCGGTTGCCATCTTCATCATCCCGATGCTCTCCATGATGAGGAGGGAGTAGTTCTCCCTCGGGGCTAAGGCTATGTACCAGTAGCTATGTGTTTGATCTCTCTCTCTCACTCTCGTGTTCTCGATTTGGCACGATCTTGATGTATCGCGAGCTTTGCTATTATAGTTGGATCTTATGTTTCTCCTCCCCCTCTTCTCTCTTGTAATGAATTGAGTTTCCCCTTTGAAGTAATCTTATTGGATTGGGTCTTTAAAGACTTGACAACACTTGATGTATGTCTTGCCGTGGATATCTGTGGTAACAATGGTATACCACGTGCCACTTGATGTATGTTTTGGTGACCAACTTGCGGGTTCCGCCCATGAACCTATGCATAGGGGTTGGCACACGTTTTCGTCGTGATTCTCTGATAGAACTTTGGGGCACTCTTTGAGGTCCTTTGTGTTGGTTGAATAGATGAATTGAGATTGTATGATGCATATCGTATAATCATACCCACGGATACTTGAGGTGACATTGGAGTATCTAGGTGACATTAGGGTTTTGGTTGATTTGTATCTTAAGGTGTTATTCTAGTACGAACTCTAGGGCTGTTTGTGACACTTATAGGAATAGCCCAACAGGATTGATTGGAAAGAATAACTTTGAGGTGGTTTTGTACCCTACCATAATCTCTTCGTTTGTTCTCCGCTTTTAGTGACTTTGGAGTGACTCTTTGTTGCATGTTGAGGGATAGTTATGTGATCCAATTATGTTAGTATTGTTGAGGGAACTTACACTAGCGAAAGTATGAACCCTAGGCCTTGTTTACCATCATTGCAATATCGTTTACGCTCACTTTTACCATTAGTTACCTTGCTGTTTTTATATTTTCAGATTACAGAAACTATTATCTACTATCCATATTGCACTTGTATCACCATCTCTTCGCCGAACTAGTGCACCTATACAATTTACCATTGTATTGGGTGTGTTGGGGACACAAGAGACTCTTTGTTATTTGGTTGCAGGGTTGCTTGAGAGAGACCATCTTCATCTTACGCCTCCTACGGATCGATAAAACTTAGGTCATCCACTTGAGGGAAATTTGCTACTGTCCTACAAACCTCTGCACTTGGAGACCCAACAACGTCTACAAGAAGAAGGTTGTGTAGTAGACATCACCTCCTCGCTCCTTTCTTGACGTCTACTCCAAGTCCCCTGGATTACGTTTGTTCCAAAATAACTCTCCTAAAGGTTTCATTCCGTTTGGATTCCGTTTGATATTCCTTTTCTGCGAAACACTGAAATAGGCAAAAACACAGCAATTTGCATTGGGCCTTGGGTTAGTAGGTTAGTCCCAAAAATAATATAAAAGTGTATAATAAAGCCCATTAAACATCCAAAACATATAATATAATAGCATGGAACAATCAAAAATTATAGATACGTTGGAGACGTATCATACCATCATTGTTCGACTTCCCGAAGAGGCGAAGATCCAAGCGCAACCCAGACGCTCGTGTGGCAGTTTCATGTGTAGGGGAGGTATAGTGACATAGTCTAGGATAGCGTGTATCGTGCCTCTAAGCTTAAAATTGATGGGGTCAGCTCCATGCTATGAGGCCATCTTGAAGCATTTTTTTATTAAAATAATCTGCTAGCCCTACCTGTCATCCTGGTGATTGTAGTTTGCACGGTCATCTGGTCAAGACAGGAACATATATTTTAATTTGTGGTGGGGTAAATGTTAGAGGTTGCAGCAAATATATTGTACACTGCGGGTCTTTTAGCCAAGTTTAGAGGCAAGCTTGTGGGGCCAGTGCTATGATGTGTCGCGTCAACTCGTACAACAAGGATAAGCTTGATTTTACTACACTACACACCCTCTCCCTCTCCCATGCGCGCGGTGGCTCACAGACGAGGACATGCTTTTGCTTACTACAACAATTTATCCCTCCTACATGCGGTGGACGGACATGGAATAGTTGATTCGATACTGTAGAAGTAGTAACATCATTGTCCGTTTTCTCGAAGAGGTGAAGAGCCAAGCGCAACCCGAACGTGGCAGTTGCGAATGCTCGCATGGCAGTCTTTGTGTAGGGTGGGGCGTGGTGCGGAGCCTTGGAGCACGCATATAGCCAGGCTCTTGCATGAGCCAAAATTTCCATGTAAGAAGGCTCTAAGCCCACTATTGTACTTCCTCTTAATAGTATTGCCCTATAAACCGGAAATGAGGGACTACTCCATCTGTTTCTAAATACTCCCTCTGTTTTTATTTAGTCCTCATATTAGCTCTGGTAAAAATCAAGCTTTATAAACTTTGACCAAGTTTATAAAAAAATATTAACATAAGCAATAACAAATCAATACAATTAGATTTATTATTGAATGTACTTTCACATCTGTCGGATTCTGGGTTTCGGCAAACCCTTGAGGTTCAAACACTGGGGTGCGAACGAAGATATGTCTCTCTCTCTCTCTCTCTCTCTCTCCCTAGCTCACCCTCGCAATGATCTCAAGACCTAGCTCGCAGAACCCAAGGAACAAGTGACACGAGAGTTTATACTGGTTCGGGACACCATTGTGGAGTAATACCCTACTCCAGTGTGGTGTGGTGGATTGCCTCGTGGGCTGAGGATGAACTAGTATAGTGGATGAACAACCTCCTGAGGAGAGGTGTTCTTGAGCTCGATGAGCTTGTGTGCTTGAGGATGGTCTGAATGATCCGCCCCTTGCTATGGTGGTGGCTAGTCCCATTTATAGAGGCCCTAGTCCTCTTCCCAAATGTTTAGGATGGAAGGGATCCCACATCGGCCAATTTCAAAGGGAGACAACTATTACAAGTTATCATGACAAAATGTGGTCTTCGCCTGCCAAAGGCTATGGTGATGACGCCGCCATGGGCTCCGCGGTGACCTTTGTCTTTCTGGTCTTGGTCTTGTTGCACCAATATGGAAACTTTTGCCTGATGCCTCGGGACTCCTCACCTGTGCCTGCTTCCTTAGCACCAAAGAGGAAACTGACACTCTGCGCCTGCTGGCGCTTGCCTCGCCTTTGTCATCATGGCTCACGTCACGCGGACCTCGCGAGGTGTCCCTTGCATAGATATCTCCGCTCCTCGGGAGCCAGCCTAGCGAGACCGCCCCAAAGGACGCCTTGGTGTTGTCCGCCTCGCGAGGCTTGGCCCCTCGCGAGGGTCTTGAGTGGTTGCTGATGACGATGGGTCATACCAGGCCGTTGGTGGAGCCACGCCCTGGGCCGCAGGCAGGCAAGTCTGGGTACCCCCATTCCCAGGACATCGACAGTAGCCCCTGGACCCAAGGTGCGCTCGGACTTGGCTTCGAGGCGAAGCCAAAGGGCAAGTGCGGAGTGCCGCGGGCCCCAACCGCCTGCGGCCTCGATTGACGCATGGTGATTGATAGGTCGTGGGCGTCTCCGCTTCCATGCTGTCTCGGCAACTGCCCGACTTGACAAGACCCTGCTGCATGTAGAAGAAAACCATCATTACCTTAACCCTTTCATAGGTTCCCGTAGATGTAGAAAGATGTGTCCGATCCTGCAATATAGGCCGTCCGATCTATATCTAACGGATAGGAAGGAAACTATGACAATTTACCCACACTCCTCTCCACGTTTGCAGATAAGGCTTTCCCTCGTTCATCCTTTTCTCCCACAAGATCTTGATATTCCGTGCAACACACGGGCATCTTGCTAGTACTCCTACAATATGTATATTATTGTGAAAGTTGATATACACCGGCCGAGATTAATGCAAACACGGAAGATTTTCATTACATTTCGAACTTTTATAGGACAAAAAAAATAAAAGAAACCCGACCCTAAACCTATTCTACGGCGGCGACCGACGTCCTCCATCTGTGATCTCCATGTACGGGGGAGGGGTTCAAGACCCGTGAAGTGAAGGTGCGGTCTCCCGCGAGGAAAAGTAGAACACGGGAGATGGACCGGCCAGTTGGCACACCATGCCCTGCCGCCTCCCATGCCCTACTCATCCTCGGAGGAGTCCCCGACCTCGGCGGTGTCAGACGTTGGACGGCGACAAGTAGAACGCGTGGCTGATGGTGCTCCCGTCGTCGGCCGTCAGCATGGCCACCGCTTGTGCGGCGACTTCAGCGAGGGTGGCGACCTCGAGCTCCATCCCCGAAGACAAGCTCTCCCGCAGAGCGTTCGCGCTTGCGGTCAAGGCGGATGTGGTTCCAGGTAGGAGCACGATGCACTATGGTGTGGAGGTTAGCTGGGCGTTGCCGCTTTAAGTAGCGCATTCCGGTGAGGCCAAGCGTCCGGGTGCGTCATTAAGTCGCCGGAGTTGTTCCTCGGGCACCGAGCCTCTTAATGACGACATACGAATGGACGGCATGAATGCGGGCAACTGGCATCGGCTGGGAACGCACCGCGCGATGGCGCGAGGGACGAGGGTTTTGGTGTGCCAGGGTAGTCAGTTGCAGTCATGGGAACGTTGGAGATGCCCTTTGCTCACATGCGATCCCCGCATGTCATTGAAAAAGCAAGACGACCCGGCATGGTCTCAGGTCCAGAGGATGCAGTTGGCTGCGCTACACCACTCCGCGGACGTGTCGCGACGCCCCGTGCATCCTCGATGAGCCAGGTGTTGGGGTGTGTTTGGATTGTGGCCAAAGTGCACCTTGCCAAAATTTTGGTCATGACCAAAAGATTGGTCTTTGTTTGGATGGTTGCTATTTTTTGGCATGCCAATGAACTCTAGCCAACTCTAGTTCATTTTTCTTGCCAATGTCGGCCAAATCATGGGCAACCAATACCTCAACCAAAATTTTGGTCATGACCCAAAGATTGGTCTTTGTTTGGATGGTTGCCATTTCTTTGGCATGCCAATGAACTCTAGCCAACTCAAGTTCATTTTTCTTGCCAATGTCGGCCAAATCATGGGCAACCAATACCTCAACCAAAATTTTGTCTACCCAATGCTTTGATGGGGCAACCTTGGGCACAAACCAAACATATCGTTGGTCATGCCACAACACTAACGCCACCCTCGGCAAACTGAAACCGACCGTGTGTAGCGACGATATGAGTGTGTCGCTCACCGCGGTCGCCGTGTCCAGAGGCGGTGCTGGAGCTGCGCCCCGTTGTTGGCCCCAACGACCCACATGAACGGTTGTCAGTGGCGAGGAGGTCGTGGGCCAGCTCCTCCATTGGACTAGTCTGCGCTACATCATCCCGACGGGTGTGCCCCACATGTCTGTTTCCCTGTTTTCCCGGCCATATTCGAGCGTCAGTGCTCCGCGTTGCGCATTAGGCCTTTCACTATGTAGGCCAAGCGAGACAACTTATTGTTTATTTGAGCCGTTCAAGTATAATCATGTGGCGTTTGCTTATTTCTCATTCCCCTCCAACCCTCTTCTCCATCGATCATGTCGCCCTCCAGTCGAGTCCATCCTCCCGCATGCCTCATTTGAACATTCCGCCAAGTATCATTCGCATGTACCCATCCTAGTCCTATTTCAATAGATCTCCGGACCCCGAGATGAAATCGAGAGGGAACGAGTGGGGGCACGTGATACCTAAGGCGGATTCAAAATTTTGAACCGGTGATCATAGCATCCGCAAATCATATATAAAGGGTATTCAATGTTCGTTTCGTTTTTGAACATACAATATACTCCCTCCTATCCTTTCTACTCCCTCCTTCCATCTATATTGGGCCTAATGCATTTTTCAAGACCGCCTTTGACTATTGACAAGATTAATAGTACATGACATGTATAATGCGAAAATTATGTCATTGGAAGCTCCTTTCACATACGAATTTGATGATATGCTTTATTTAAGTTGCATGTCATATATTATTGCTCTACCTTTTGGTCAAAGTTAGCTCCAAAAACGCATTAGGCCCTATACAGATGGAAGGAGGGAGTAGTTTACATATAAGTTTTATGTGTAGTCAAAGTATATCTACTTTGATAAAAAAAGGTATCAACATTCAACAATGCCCAATCAATATTGTTAGATTCGTACGTACTCCTAGATTTGTACTCGAGATGGTTTCCAATTTGACTATTGACAAGATTAATAGTACATGAGATGTATAATGTGAAAATTATATCATTGGAAACTCCTTTCACTTACGAATTTGACCGTATGCTTTGTGTAAGTTGCATGTCATATATTATTACTCTAACATTTGGTCAAAGTTAGCCTCGAAAAACGCATTAGACCCTGTATGCTTTGTGTAAGTTGCATGTCATATATTAATACTCTAACATTTGTGTAAGTTGCATGTCATATATTATTACTCTAACATTTGGTCAAAGTAGTATAGTGGAAGTGGATCCTCTGACGTAGGTATCCCTGCCTTACCCTCCCTTTCGGTCACTTACTGGCGGACCCCATGCTTGCTAGGCCCCGCATGTCAGTTACTCAATGGGTTCAGCCATGTTAGGGGATCCTCATCCGTAGTAATACTCCCTCTGTTTTTATTTACTCCGCATAAAATGGAGGGAGTGGTGGTATAATAAATGACGCGGGCGGGGGAGGGGGAGGGACGTCGGTTTGCTCTCAACTGCGGTCCCACAAGTGAGCGAAAATGCAAGACAAAGCGCGTTCCATTCAGTGGGCGACGTGGAGGGTCCAGCGTGCCGGGCTGCAACGCGAACGCGACAAGAGCGATGTACACTCAAAAGTGATTGACCGGTCGTCACCGGAACCACTATTCACACCAGAACCTTCGCTGCTCGGCCTACGCCAGCCACTGCCCTAAAACCACACCAAATCTCCAGCCCATTCCCCCACCTTTCGATCCCCTAGCCCGCATCAAGCGTCCCCTAGTTCACCGGAAAGCCATGGTGCGCCGCAAGATCACTTACTACAAGATGCTGACGCCGGAGCGCCGCGCAGAAATCGCGGTGGCGGTCGGCGCCATAGACCTCCTTTCCCAAGCTCGCGGCGGGCCAATCCCCGAGTTCTCTAGAGCCAAGCTACGAGGAGGAAGCCGATCCAATGTTCATGGCGGAGGTCGTGGTGCAGAAGGCCCCCGATGGGTATGAGATGATGGACGTCGACTTCGTGCCGGCGTCCAAGTCCCGCATGGTGCAGGCGGACCATCGGTTCAACATGGCGATACTAAAGGAGGACCGGGAGGCAGAGGCTCAACTCGACGCAGAGCGCGCGCATGACGCTGCCATCGAGGCTCTCCTGCAGGTGGAACCGGATGTCGTGGATGTGAACTGGGCGGCGGAGGCTCAATTTGAGGTGGAGCACGCGGATGTCGCTGCCATCAAGGCCCTCCTGCAGGCAGAACCGGACGTCCTGGACTTGAACCGGGCGGCAGAGGCTCGACTCGACGCAGAGTGCGCGGATGCCGCTCTCATCGACGCCCTCCTGCA